>NW_016908429.1:226505-265390 GCF_001483705.2 Eufriesea mexicana
GCTCTTCAGTTGCCATTTAATAAAATTTCGAAGCTCGATAATCGTTAATATGTCAAATTTTAGATAATGTAACTGTGTGCGAGGTATCGAAATCAAATAATTCTACGTGTTAATTATTACATGACTTCTTATTTACTGCTCAAAAAAATATTGTCAGCCTTATAGCAGAAAATCTTTGAACTCCAACTCTTCTTTAGCCAAAAAATCGTCGAGTACAAAGGGTTAATGTTAGTGGTGGATGAAATTTAATAACAATAAGAACAATTATTTATTGAATTACAAACATTATCGAACACAAATATTAGATTGAAACATAATTAATTTATCACAATCACATACTCACACGTCTTCTCACTATTAAAACTCAATTGCAACTGACCGATGCCAAATCACTCTCCTTTTTTTCTTTCTTCTTTCACACATTATATTAACACTAGAACTACCGATCTTAAATGGTTACCTAACTACAATGTGCATAGATTATAGTAATTTCAGCGGCACGATGAATACGAGTGAATATATCGGTCAGTTTGGAGTGTCACTGTAAAAGCTCTGGTACCTCCTCTGCCGCGTTGTTCCACTCACAGTTTGAATTTAAGTTTGCAACAAAAAGAAAGACTTACTTGGAATGCAACAAAAATTTGGTCGAGCTTAGACTGAGCAACAGGGCAATAAGGATGAGCAAGGGATAAAAGGGAGAGTGCGTGGAAATGGGGTACGTGTGCAAAGAAGAACCATTAACACTAGAACTACCGATCTTTAATGGGTACCTAACTACAACGTGCGCAGATTATAGTAATTTCAGCGGTACGATGAATACGAGTGAATATATCGATTACAGTTCTTTCTTAATACGAGTAGATACCAATTTTATTCTTAAAGCAGGTGTATGTGTTCGGTGATGGCAAAAAGGAAAATTCTGGGACCAGTCATTTTCACTGGGTTGGTAGTTCTAGTGTTAAATAAGGGTGCAAGGGCTTAAAACGAAGAGTTCTTTGGGTGCAGTCCTGTTGATGAGAGTACACAAGAAGTTTTCAAGAAAGTAGTCAGTTAAGAGTTAGTTACTAGTTGCTTTTGAGAATTGCAGCAGTCGGTTAATTGTTAGTCGTTGTTAATAGTTATATAGTGAGATGTCAGTCGTAGTCACCTAGTGAGGGCTTGTCACAGATTCACTAGCCGTGACTTAGTCTTTCACACCTCACCTCGCCATTTTTCACCTTAATTCAACTTAACGTTGAAATCTCGTTTTGGTATTCTACATAATATTTGGGGTCTCGTTCGGGATTTCTACATATATTATATTTTATATATTATGAATATTTTAAATATTTCACATATACCACTTTCTCAGTAAGCTACTGCAATAATTATTTCATAGATCAAAAATTCGAAATTCCAATTTATATTTCCATCCTGCCTTTAATCTCGAATTAAAGTTTCTCGTTTCGATGTCATTTATTTCCACAAACACGATTTCAAAAAAGAAATAATGATTTCCAAAGAATATGACAGATAATCGAAAGATATGGACAAACAATAAAATCTTGAAATAGAAACAAATCCTTCCAAACTGCACAATCAGATCACCAAAAACCAAGTAAATTCATAGCGAGAGACTTCTAAACCAACAAAATCCTGAAAAATAAGAAGGGAGAGAGCCAGGAACATCAGTTCCCATTGGGTAAAACAAAACCTGGCGAGGAATCCAGCGACACTCGGAGAATTAAGCAGCTTAGCAGAGAAAAACATGGAAGTTTATGGCTGATACGCAACAGGAAAGTCCTAAACGGGATTTCCGCGTAGCAGTACGAAAATTCCGTTCCTGCCGATTTATCGAGGCTTACAGAAGGCCCATTTTTCCCCTAACGAATGGTTCAACAACTTCCAATCGTAGCAACGATTATTACTCGTTACTCTTTCCTTAATCCGAATTCCGCTGCGTCCAGAATTCGGATTTGTGGCGGTATTTGGAAGAATCTGTGGTATATGGGCGTGGATTAAACGGAATTTGAAATGCTCGCTTTTGTTCCCTTCGCCTTTTTTCCAACGAATTTGTGCCACGGGTTTACTTCTTTTCGTTTTTTCCCACCTGGAAAAATTTTATTTAGGACCATTGTGAACGTTTGATAAAACAATTGCGTTATTTATGTAACTTTTCAAAGCGCCTGTACCATTACTTACTTTATTTTCGTGATTTATTTTAACACTATAAATATAAAGGATTGATTTCAGAATCTTTTATCATACAATTAGCGAAAATAAACAGCTGCTTTTGGCAAAATTAATGTTGAAATTCAATAAGATCAAACGTGATTCTATATTATACTATTGTAGGATACCATTTCGGAAAGAAATCGCGAATCGGCTATTGTCAACAAAAACAAATTATAAACCGATCAATATTTTCTAGAAGCAAATGGAAAAGTTATTTTGGGTAACAAAATTAAGTTGCGTGGTCCCTACGGGGAGGTGAAGCGTAGGTTAAGAAAAGCATAAAAGCATGGTCCTCGACGACCAAAACAGAGTCCTTAGAAATCAATTGTGACCAGCACGAGCGTGAGTCGCTTGGTGTTGGAAAGAGAGTTAAATTAGAGTGCGTCTTTGTGTGTTTTCGTTTCGTTATCTCGGTGTTCTTTTCCTAAGTTAAATTAGTTTTATGAGTTTTGAGTTTGTGTTATTCTGTTCTTGTTGTTTTGTCAATTTCAGTGTCTCAAAGCCAGTTTTCGCCATCTTACACTATTCATTCTTATTATACCGCTTTAATTATCATTCATCAGGTGTACTATGCATAGGTATACATTACAGATCACTGATTCTAGTATTAAAAGAAACAAATCGAGTTATGCTAAATTATGTTCGCTAATTTTTATGGGTTTATCTATCGAGTATTTTTAATACATACACATCGATATTAAATATTGGGATTCTGAAAATTGCTAACGTAGATAATGGCCAAACCATATCTTTAATTAGGGTTGCACTGAACAAGCTAGCCGTAGCAAATCATTAAAGAAAAATACTAACACGTCTTAAGCTCATGAACAAAAATTCAACATCGAATAACTTTAGAAAAAATCTGAAGAAACTATCAAATGAAATTAAATTACGAGAAGAAAGAGTCGCCGTAAATTAAAGTTGGAGGAAAATAAGAAAAAACGCTAGAGATATGGTTAATGAAGCTATAGGAATGTGAATTATGCTAAGAAAAACAAGAAAGGAAAAAAGAAAGCGAATAGGAAAATACGGTTCCACAACGTAATCAAAGCGAAATGCAAAATATTATGGCAGGGACTACCTACTTCAGATGTAAATCACTAACAACGGCAGACACTCCGGGAAACTATGAGACGATGAAAACTGAAATGGAACAATAGGTCTATTAAAACAGTTGAAAAATGAACATTAGGAAAACTTCTCCGAAGAAATGGAGAACGACTTTATGAGCTGCAGAAACAAATACAGAGGATGACAAGATAACAGGTAAAGAGAAGAGATTAATGAACTGATAGAAGCTAATTACATAGACGAAGGAACATGAGTAAACTACGAATTTAATCTGATCAAAAGGACCAAAGTTTTACGAGATTAAAATATTCCCAACACAAATACTGAAATGAACAATGAAAATTCATCGAAACGTCAGCTACTCAAAAATGACAAAAACATTAAAATTATGAAAAAAAAAAAAAAAATGTAGAGTTCAATTTAATAAACTAATATTTAACCAGTTAGCTGTGGTGCCCCCTTTTGAGAGCGCGCATCTATATCTGTCGCAAAAATCGAGCGATGACGAGTATACTCGTCAATCACAGAGTAAGTGTCACTGTTAAAATATTGGATCAAAAAGATGAGTTTATTTTATAAAATTGACAATTTTATTACTAATATTTACTTATTTGGTTAACATCCATTCTCTTATTGGATAGTTTATATGAATATCTATGAATTTTAGTGACCGTCAAAAAATAGCTAGGTAATTTCGGGCCAGTAGCCATCAATGGGCTCAGCGCCTGGTCAGCGTCACGCATTTGTCCCGTGGCGGACCATCCCTGAAGGAACCCTATCGTAAATCAGCTTTCCGACTTTTGCTTTTGCCCCTTTTACGCTTACATCTAAAATACGTTATCATCGCGCATAAATAAATTCGTTATGCGAACTGATAAGCTGTTTCAGCCGGTGCATACGGGGATGCGTGAGTTCATCTCAAATTATTCATATTTTTTATTTGTTTGTTTTATTCCGGCCTGGCCTCAAAATATTCTAAACATCTTGAAATTTGAGAATATGTTTTATTTTTCACAAAAATTACAATTTAAATAGCCAACGGTCATTACTTTTTACACATGACGAGTATACTCGTCGTGACATAAAATCCTGCCACTTCTCCATGACGAGTATGCTCGTCAATCACAGATAACTGGTTAATATGAAATTTTCTAACTTTGATAAATATACAAATAGTGAACAATATATCAGATTCACATATTAGATTCGGATACAACTATAGTACTATACTATAAATATTGATGTATCGAAAACATTATGAACCCGAGTCCTAACAAGTAGAAATACTAATCCGTTGCCATTGCATAAAACCTTTACGTGGTAATATTTCTGAACGAAATTGAAATAAACCAATGATCTTAATTTCGGTTGCAAATATCTTTAAAATTATTGAAAAGTGGATCCTATAATATATAACTTCACTATCAGAGGAACTAAATCTACTATACTACAAAATTTGAAATAAATTTGAACAAAATTGACCAAAAGGTCTTGCAGTCTCCTTGGAAAATTAATAAACGTATATTATTTACAATTCGTTTGAATTGATCTAGATTCCCTTTCTTATCTTTTTTTCTTCCTATTCTAAAAGCAATTTTTATTTATTACATATACCAGTAGTTTATTAAAGATTAATTTAGTATCTGCGATTTATAAAGCAATTTTAAAAATGTTAGAGAACAATTGCTCCTTTTATGTACTTGTTTGTCACCCTGTCATGAAGCAACAAATATTTACGATTTTATACAACGGCCATCAAATCTAAAATTGTCGATTTGAGAGACCATTTTTTATTTTCGCATACAATATTGTACGTCAATAATTTCGACCAACGTATCGAGCAGAACTTGCGAAATAAAAAATAAATGAATGAATAATAAAAGCGCGGAGTAGTAGAAAAAAAAAAGGAAAAAATGGGAGAATCAACGGAAAAATAAAGTTTGAAATAGAAACGAAAGAACGCTATACTTCTGTACACCTCGATCAACATTTCCAACTAAAATATTTATACTAAATGCATGTATGTAATAAAAGAATCAAATATTTAAACTTAATGTACCGTAGAAAAACATTATGAACCTGTTCCTGCAAATTCGTTCTAGAATAAACAATATAATAACTCCGTATAACTATACACAAACTGATCGTTAAGAAATAGCACTGAATAAAAGAACGTTAATACCACAAATTGATTTATTAAAATAAAAATTGTTAGGTGGAGTTACGAAGAACTTCCATTTCCTCTTCTTTATAACCACCATTTATGTACACACCTCATGTTACGGACCCAATCTTGTTCCTCAGTTCATTGAGGAAGACACGGGTGTTGGGTTGTAAGTCCAACGTGTGCAATAGACGGGCGTGAAGGACCAAATGATCCGACAGGCTTCCGCTCGGTGGTCCAATGCTTGGACGCTGTCACAGGATGCTGAGTTGAATGTGCCCGATTTGATTTTATAGCAGATAGTCAATCCACGGGACTGATTATCCACAAAGCTTGTGTACTGGTTGAATGATGCAGACTGTCTGTGCAGACTACGTGTTGTGACTGTTTGATGTTGACTGACGAACTTACTGATGGATACTGATCGAATGCTTGATGGGTACTGAAGAACGGACTGTGTGATGGATACTCAAGAATTGACTGTGCGATGCACGATCTTTCGAAGCCAAGGATTGCTAAAAGGGAAATCGATTTTCTCATTGGTGGTTGACAGGACCGAGGGTGGGCCCTCGGACCGCGAATCAGTTGCCCCCAAAGAAGGGAGGAACGTCTTCCGCGGCCAGGTCTGCTGTTGGAGGAAACCTCTCTCTCAAAGGGGGTTGCTGGTGGGCCACCCGCACATTCGTGACCCTTCTTGAAGTGCCCGTTACTTTATGGCTTCGAAAGTCGTGGCATCGCATATGACCTGGTCCTTTCTTTTGCAAGCCTATTGTCAGCCAAATCCTAAGTGCTGTTGCCTGTTTTCTAAATCAACGGCTAAAGAATGCCTCGTGTCCGGTGACCGGAGAAAAATAAAGAATTGTTTGTAAAGTATATTGAAAATGGAGAAAATAGAAGACACGGGACTCGAAATAAAACAGCAATTAGGATCTGGCTGCCAGAAGACCGTGGCTGTTCATATATGACCAATATGGCAGTCAATGTGTTAGTACATCTTCCTAGCACATCAAAACAGCTAATTACGGAAAACCATCGTAATAATTTACATCCAAAAATGTCGTGCGTTCTTCACGTACAGGACACGTTGCTTTCAATAATCGGCAATTAAATTCGCAAACGATACAGTACCAAGAAAGAAACAAAAAACAAAAAAGAAACGGAAGAAAACCGACAAACATGCCGACCAAGACAGCGGTGGAAAGTTTTAATGGCGCGGCGCACGAGCAACAGAGTCCGCCATGAAATATGCAAAGGCGTAGGAGCGTATTGGAGGGCGGCACATAATCGTCGCGGCTCGCGCCATTGTTCCGGCTACAATGCGAACGTATACAAAATGCGATCCTGATAAAAGTCGTCGCGGAAACGTCGTGGCGTGGCTCATGAATTTTTCGCTGCGATTTACGTGACAAAGCGAGCAAAAGGAGGCTGCCATGGGAAAAAAGGAAGAGAGGAAAGAAAACTGTATAACGTTCCTGGGCCAACGAAGTTATCATCGTGACCCGGGTCCCGGTGAGCTGCTCGTCAAGGAAGTCGAAAATTATGCGCGGCACCAACACTGTGCTGCATAAAAGATCACCTCTGCAAATTGTTTCCCACCGATTTTTACGCCACTGATGAGAGCACTGTGTCAAGGTTCACGACCAACCAGGAGATTGAAGCAGCGTGAATATAGGCTGGTTCCCGGGGACAGATGTCATTACTGGACTATGGTTGTCCATGCCAATGAATATCATTATGGAAAATTTCAGGTGAAGATAATTAAAGATAAATCTTCCAAAGATAATTAAAGATCATCTTTGATTGTACACTATTTAGTTTGCAGATTCCAGTTATCGAATTTTAGTGCCAATCATTAAATTATTCGCGACGATTAAATACCTTGAAAAATTTATTAGTTAATGAATAATTTAAATTATTTAATATAACTTATCGATACTATTATTAATAAGTTATAATATTATTATTAATAACGTATTAAAATTTAATAAATAATTTAAAGAGTTTTAGTACTTTAAACGAAATAAAATTTCCAAAATATCATATGTGTAATAAATGATTGGATTTTTATATTTGGAATTATTAAATTTAATACAAATACTAATCAGAATTCTTAAATCATCCTCAACGGATAAATATTTGTCAAAAAAATATTAGTGTTCTAAACAAATAAATTTTCCAAATCACACTGTGTGCAATAAATCATTGAATTTTTACATCTCGAAAAAATTTTCAAATTATTCAGCGTTCCAATAATCAATAATTATTTACTAAAATCTTAGAATTCTAAAAAAAAATCCAAATTTCGAATCAATTTGTACATAACAAATACAATCGATTGAGGCTTTGAATTTGGATTAATGTTTATAATTCGTATTAACAATTGCATTTTCATATTTTAAATTTAGATATTTTGATAAATATCGGAAATTCCGTATCAATCTCTACGATATAATGATTTCGTCGTAACGTTTCCAACAAATCCTGAAAATTTCCATAGCTATGAACCGTGGGAACACCGAAATCGAAAATTCGTATATGCGCAGGAAAAATTGATTCCTCGATGTTCGATCAAATTTCCAGTTCTGTTAAGAGAACCAAAGCGAAAAAAAAGTCCACTTAACGCTCGAATATCGCTCGAAGAGTTTTGAATTTTGTCGATTAACAGGTTTTTATGAGCGGAACCATCGAAGCATTATTCTTCATCCGGAATACGTTATAAACCAGTCCATCGGTAAATACGGTATATATTAAAATATATTATCCATGGCATAATAAAATAAAATGCACGTATGGCCGAGTGGAAAAAGGGAAAACGGAAACCGGAATAATTAGAGTTAAAGGCAACCGATGCATATGATCGTGATTACTGAAACATTTCGCGGAATAAAATGAAATCAAAAAAGGAAATGGAAAAATGGGAAAAAGAAATAGAAATGGATATATTATTAAGAGTTTTCACACACTTTTGCTGTTTTAAATATCGTCCTGAGTACGATTATTCTTTAATTTTTCCTGTTTTCCCTTTTTTTTATTTTTGGAAATTAATTCAGCAACAATTAACGTAAAATCGTAAAAAATAGTTCAAAAAATATTAAATCCAAACAATATTAATTAAATTATTTATTGACAGGAGTATGGATAAATTAGTATTGTAATCCAAAGGGGGTAAATCTACATGAAAAAATAACTCAAAAACGTAGAATAACTTTTTCCAGCATGAAACTTCATTTCCGGAAAAATCAATGTTGAAAATTTATCTTCGACAATAATTTATTCAAAAAATAAAGCTCCATATGAAAATATGTCATTCTACATTTATTAAATCAATTTTTCATTTAAATTTAACCTGCTTAAAATTAAATTGTAATAAAAATTCATTGATACTCTGTAAAATTTATAATCATATACCTTTGAACCTTCTGTTGTTCAAATGTTCCATAATCTAAATTTTCTTGATTACTTCAATATGAATTTATTACTATAAAATTATTATTTTGTTTAATTTTGCTTAATAATAAATATGTTATTCTACATTTTTTAAATCAATTTTTCGTTTAAATTTAACCTGCTTAAAATTAAATTGTAATACAAATTCATTAATACTCTATAAAATTTATAATCCTATACCTTTGAACCTTCTGTTGTTCAAATGTTCCATAATCTAAATTTTCTTGATTACTTCAATATGAATTTATTACTATAAAATTATCATTTTGCTTAATTTTGTTTAATAATAAATAATAATAAATAAATTCTACATTTTTTAAATTAATTTTTCGTTTAAATTTAACGTGTTTAAAATTAAATTGTAATATAAATTCATTGACACTCTGTAAAATTTATAATTCTATATTTAATCTTCGAGCCTTCTGCTGTTCAAATGTTCTATTATCTAAATTTTCTTGATTACTTCACTATGAATTTAATATTATAAAATTATCATTTTGTTTGTAATAACATAAAAGAAGAAAGGAAGATATTTTGGAAGCAGGATAATAAAAATGTTGCATTGAAATAATTTAAAAATGAAATAATTAGAAATTCACTGGATAAAGGGAAAAGCAATTGGATAGATTAAAATTAGTGAAAAAAATAGAAATAACGAGGAAAATCTATACTGTTAACTACTCATTTTCTGTCATTAGGACAGAATTTTTTAAATTATTTTAAAAATTACTGCAGTTATAGAATATTATTAATTTTCATTCCTATTCAACGAAGTAAATTAATATTTGATAGCTTAGAAATGGAAGTGTTCGATAACGTACCATATCCCAAATTGGTGAAACGTAACCATTTGTTTTATGAATTAGATAATTATTAATGCGAATCTATATTTGCTAAGCGTCACACAAATATACATTGCGGTGCGTTATTCGAATTATATACCATATATACGATAAATCCTCGACAAACTTTTATGGACAAAGTCGCCATTTAATCAAAAATTTGTCATAATTATCTTTCAAAAAATATTTCCTATTTTATAAAATGACAGAAATCTGTAAACCGAATAAAACTAATTTTACACAACTTCGATATTAATCACAAATTATTCTATTCTATTAATAATAATTATTCTATTTAATTCTATTTAATTCCATTTAATTATAAATTAGTCTATCTATCCTCGTTATATTACTCTTCGCATTGAATCACAGCCTTTCAGAATCATAATTGCCTCGAAATTCCAAATACCAAACAAATTTAATCATTTTAACTGATTTTTGAATCGAACAAAAATAAAAATAATAAAATCCTTTAAAAATATTTATTCCGCAAGAAAGAAAAGAAAAGAAAAATACTGTAAAAATTCTGGATTCACAGATCAAACCGAAGAGAACTGCGATAAAGAACGATCAAGATGGACTATATCTGGAACTATTCTCACTCTCTTCGTACCTTTTAAATAATTTTCTTCGATTTCTCTTCGAATTCACTGCTATCGAGAAATGCCAAAAGAATTTCCTTACCGCGTGGAATTAACGACGCGGAATTTTAAAAGCCTTCCGTTCCGTAAAAGACCGTCGTATCCGGAAGTGGAACTAAACCGACTGGATATGAAACCTCGTTTACTTCGAAATCCTAAAATCCGGATGAAAGGAACTCGAAGAAAGAACATCAAGATTGCAATAATCCGCGGAGATGAGAGTAATCGAGGAAAGAAAGAGGGGAAATGTCTTTAGAAATGCCCGTGCTCCTAGCCAGCCCGTGTAATCCGGCTGTGATCAGCGTGGCGGCTATTTTGACGGGTCCGGTAAGAGAAACGAGACCGAAGGAGAACCTCCTAATTTGTAATGTAAATATCCCTTCTCTCTGCCAAGGGAATTAAAAAGAGAACCGCCAGCAGCGGTTCCCTTCACGTTTTCTTTGCCCTGCTTTGGGACTGGTCTATCCTGTGAATAGAAATGGACACCAATATTTTTCTTCTACGTTTTTTAACAGTTAACGCATTAGTATGTTTAGATAAAAATATTTAACCCCTTGCACTATTTTCACGAGTCTGACTCGTGATGAAAATATTAGGCCAAACATGAATATCACGAGTCAGGCTCGTTGTTTCATTTCATGACGAACGTGGATATCACGAGTATGACTCGTGATCGACATTTCGGGCCAAACGTGAATATAACGAATCTGACTCGTGGTCTTAATCTTGGGCCAAGTATGAATATTTATTTTGCTATTTGGTACAGCTATGGTAGGGCTATATATTTTGCTATTGGATGATAGACCTATGGTAGGGCTATAATAGGGCTATGTACTCTACTATTTGATGGTAGGTCTATGGTAAGGCTATGGTAGGGTTATGGTAGTTCTATGGTAGGGCTATGATAGACCTATGGTAGAGCTATGTATTTTGCTATTGGATGGTAGGATTATGGTAGGGCTATGGTAAGTCTATAGTAGTGCTATAGTAGGGTTATGGTTGGTCTATGGTTGGTCTATGGTAGGACTATGGTAGAGTTATGGTAGGGATATGTATTTTGCTATTGGATGGTAGGACAATGGTAGGGCTATGGTAGGGCTATATTAGAGCTATGGTTGGTCTATGGTTGGTCTATGGTAGGGTTATGGTAGGACTATGGTAAGTCTATAGTATGGTTATGATAGAGCTATACTAGGGCTATGGTTGGTCTATGGTTGGTCTATGGTAGAGTTATGGTAGGACTATGGTAAGTCTATAGTATGGTTATGATAGAGCTATGGCAGGGCTATGTATTTTGTTATTGGAAGATAGGACTATGGTAAGGTTATATTAGGGCTATGGTTGGTCTATGGTTGGTCTATGGCATGGCTATGGTAGGGTTATGGTAGGGCTATGTATTTTGCTATTGGATGGTAGGACTATGGTAGGGCTATGGTAGGGCTATATTAGGGCTATGGTTGGTCTATGGTTGGTCTATGGTAGGGTTATGGTAGGGCTATGATAAGTCTATAGTATGGTTATGATAGAGCTATGGCAGGGCTATGTATTCTGTTATTGGAAGATAGGACTATGGTAGGGCTATAGTAGGATTATGGTTGGTCTATGGTTGCTCTATGGTAGGGCTATGTATAATATTTTGCTATTGCATGGTAGGGTTATGGTAGGTCTATAGTAGGGCTATGATAGATCTATGGTACGGCTATGGTAGAGCTATGTATTTTGCTATTAAATGATAAGACTATGGTAAGGCTATAGTAAGGCTATGTGTTTTGCTATTGGCTGGTATAAATAAAGTATTTTCCGAGTTTGAGACGCAAGGATAAGGTTTACAAACGGTTCTTCAGAAAAAGGAACTGACTTATTGCCCCATATTCCTGGTACTTTGCATATATGATTCCAAACGTCAATGTACGATCGTATTTTATCTGACATACAGGGTCAGCAATATGGAATTTCTTAATGCGAGTAATAACACCATCGAAACGGTATTACAAGGATCAACTACTACCTACGAATCTTAGAATCCACTATGTCATTTCACCAAGTATCGTCATCCCCTCTCCAATAACCTCTCGCCACTCTATTCGCCACACATCAACGAGTGAAAAAGAGGCGAGGAAAAGATAGAAGAAAGTTCTAAATAAAGTTAGAAAGATGCACGCGAGACAAGAACAGGCGAGATTAGCATTTTAATCGCTTATTCAGCGACGAGGCATCCTGCTTGGTCCAGTGGCTTCTCCGTCCATCGGCTGCATCCAAAATCGTTGAATTTTCTTTCCAGGCACAACGACCAGGCCGATATTAGTCTCGTAGACGGTCTAGTTTGCATAGTCGGCCTCTCTGCAGTGTTTAATTCGGTCAACCAGGCCTGGGAGGGTGTGCAGCGTGTAATTGGCTTGTTTTACACCGCGTTACACGGGCTAGCTCGGGACTCTTCCGTGTCCACGGCCGGAAGTAGAGATAATACCAACTGAGAACCACGCGGGACTCTGTGATATTCCAAAGTTCTTACTCCAGAATGGACTTTTACTCTTCTACAACCTATCTGGGAATCGATAGTGCCTGAAGTTAGCTATTTTCCTCTTTCTTTATTAATTTCGTTTCTTTCCCTTTCTTTTCGTTCGCTGCAATTTTCAATGTAATTTAACGTAGTTTAATGTAATCAAATGGGAATCGATTAGCTATTTTCCTCTTTCTTTATTAATTTCGTTTCTTTCTCTTCCTTTTCGTTCGCTGTCATTTTTAATGTAATTTAATGTAATTTAATGTAATTTTCGTAATTCAGAAACTTCGATTTCTTTCAAAGTTATGGTTGTTTGCACATTTCTGACAGTCTCTGTGAATTAACAAATGTCGACAGATTTAATGAATGGTTCGTTTTTCTTCTTTACGTGATATTAAAAATAAGAGAAATTGGCAATTAAGGATTACTTATTAGTTAAATTTTAATTATATTCGGAGAAATATAAAAGTAATAAAAGATAAATGAGGACGAAGTAAAATACAGGGTGTCCCAGAAAAATGTATACACACTTTGCGTGATTATAAATAAATTATATTTATATTATAATAAATTAACTCGCAGCGGGGACATTCGGAAATTGAAAAATACAGGAAACTACAGAAAATGACAGAAATGAAAAATTTTGTATATTTACGTATTATAAGAAGTATTAAACACAAATCAGTTTCAACAAATTCTGTGCATTTTAATATCCATATATTGACTTTAAATCCTGTACAGAAAAGTAACTGCGAAACGCTAAATTTGCACTTGAAATCTGCCGACCTCAAAGGATTAATATAAATTAGAAAGAATAAGGTATTAAAGTGTGTATACGTTTCTTTTGAACACTCTGTATTATTCTGTAAACGCTACTATGATGTTATTGTGGATAGAAACGAATACCAATGCCTTCCACGTTTTTTAACAGTTAACAAATTATTTTTTAACAGTTAACATTATTATTTATAAAAATATTTAACACTAGATTTACGAAACCCGTCAATTTGACGGATGGGTTGCTCCAATTATACGATGGTAACAGATTTAGTTAATTTATATTAAGACTTAACCCTTTGCACTCGAGAGGTGAGCTTCAGTCACCATTTCATAAAATTTGGAAGATCGATATTAATTAATATATCAAATTTAATGTAATGTAACAGTGTGCAAGGTATCGAAATCAAATAATTCTACAATTCTATTATTATACAATTCTTTATTTATTGCTAAAAAAAGGTATCGTCAGTTTTATAGTAGAGAATCTTTGAATTTCTATTCTTCTCTAGCCAAAAAGTCGTCGTGTGCAAAGGGTTAATATTGTAATTATTTTTAAATTAAACTAATCGTTAAAGAAAGAAAAGACACGTGGTTTCCTTTAGCTGTAAATTTGACAGGTGTCCCTAGAAATAGGTATACAGATAGAGTCCGTAAACCTAGTGTTAATATCACTGTATATTATTTAATTTTAAGTATGAGACTCTCAGTTTTGAAGTCTAATTTGCATGAATGATGTTTTTATAAAAATAAGTTGAATTAGATTTGGAGTAATATATTATTACAATAATTTAACAATTAATGAAAAGTTATGTGAATTCGTGCATTTCTTTCTCACTGAATAAAACAAGACAAAGACACAGAATAAAATAAACTGAGTGGAATTTAATATAAAATTTAATTAACAACATATTAAATTGCTTTGTATTCTTCTCTTACAATTCCATTCAATCTTGAGTTTATTATTTTAATATATGTGCCTCAAATGCATTTCAACTTCTTTTGAATACCCTGAAATTGAAATCGTTTTGTTTCAAATCTTTTCACAAACAGGTTGAAATGCTTCTTTATAAACTCGTATTTAATACATACTCTGGCGAATGAAAAGAATAATAGAAAATTTCTCAGACAGAAATGAATGAAAACCGAATTTAATGTAAAATTCCAAGGATTTAAGAAGATTAATTAAAATTTGCGTGCATCATCTCATAATTATTCAACGTACTCTTTAATTATTTCATAAAATCACCGAAATCAGATGTATGAGAATATTTCTCGATTTACCGCCTATAATCACGATTGCAGCAGAATATTAATTATTGAAAAGAACACGAGTATACGATCAAAATTTCTTATTAAGCTGAATTTCCACGTGAAATAATGCATAGTAAGATTATAATTCGGTTTTTGATCGAAATATAATATATTTTTAAATAAGAACTGAACTTTGCAAAAGAATTGTAATTATTAATATTTGCAGACAAATGTTAAATAATAAAATGTCCAAAAATAGCCTTTCATAATCTTCTATCGTTTCAGATAATTCGTACCTCGTTATCAAATCATTTTTCTATTCAAAAAGATATAAAATAATCGCCTATTTTAAAATTAATATAATTATATTTACATTTATAAACATTCATTAACTAAATTTGAATCTCTCCTGTTACATTAGTCAAAATTTATGTCAAATTTTTAATGATGTTTACATTCCTTCTTATAAAATCTAGTAAAAAATTTGTCCATATGTTAATTCAAGACACGTACAACAATAAACTGTATCAAAAAATTTCTTTCATCTAAAGCTCTATACAAAAATATCACATTACCTAACAATGCAAATTAAATTATGTTAATGGTGGATGAAATATCAATAATAATAAGAACAATTATTTATTTAATTACAAAAAATGATCAAACATAAATATTAAATATAAATCTAATTAATTTTTCGCAATCACATGCTCACACCTATTTTCACTATTACAATTCAATTACAACTGACCTAAGTCCAATCTCTCTGGTTTGTTCTTTCTACTTTCATACATTACATGACATACACAATTACACAACACCTCAATCATGACACGCATACTCGTTTATCACGATAACCTGAATCCATTAGATATTGGCATCCCATGCATACTTGTCCCACTCGTCCCTTTCTTACAGTCATCGCTCCTTTATTATATCAACTCATATATATTCAAAATCCATGTTAACCATTACCACGAATATAGCAACAGGGAAAAACAAATTTATTTAAATTACCAATAATTCACGATAAGTTAGGTTTAAAATCAACTTTTCGCTCGCAGAATAAATTCAATAGGAAATCAATGTCAGTTTTATGTCGATGAAGGTAGATAATACTTCCAACAACCAAAATACAGCTCAACATTGACGTTCGCATTTATCGAGTAGCACGTTCATTATTTAAAATATTTAATTCGTTATGCTCAATTTATGAAATTAATATGAAATACAAACGCCATTTTGCTTTGCACTGTATGAAAAATAAACTCATTATTATGTCCCTCGCGTTTCACATTTCTGTTATTGCCTTTTAATCAAGTATATACGAGCCTAACCTGAATTCATTAGATATTTGCATCCCATTCATACTTGTCCCACTCATCCCTTTCTTACAGACATCGCTTCTTTATCATATCAACATATGTATGTTCAAAATCTAAGTTAATCGTTACCACAAATTGCATATCCCAGAGTACGATGAAAGGATGAAAAATAATCTTACAAAATGTACTGAAACACTTTTCGTAACACTGCTTGTCTTCCTTCGCTTTATTCTTGCGTTTCACGTTCCACGAATTGTAAATCACCAGCATTTCATTGCACATAAATGTCAGATCCTAACGCAAGTGCGTTGAGCTAATCTTTCAAGGCAGAGCTAGATAGTTTCCATGCAGGAGCAGTTGCGTGATCACAATGAAACGAACTGGGATAGCGGAATATCGAGGGTTGCTACCCCTTCACAGCCTGTGCGTGTTCCTCGTTGCTGTGCAACTGTCTATTCCCAGCCGTTAATCCCAGCAGCGTTTCCGGTCGAGGGGTAAGGCTGCTGTTACAGTGGACACAACATGATATTCGTACGAAATTTCGGCTCTATTATACAAGGTGGATCAAAATTCGTGACTCTATAACGAGGAGGTAATTTTAGGGCTGGAAACACATCGAACGCCAACGGTGGAAAAACTGTATAGATCTTTATTGAACGGGCGAACGGTTAGATCTGGCCTGTTTAGGGCCTGTTTAGGTCACAGGACGTCTCCAGGAAACAAGGGACGAAAGACAAAACGCAGGGGAAGGGATCGCCCCCACGTTGCTAGGATGTAGAGTTTACCTCACTATTTAATTTTACTACACAGATTTCTTTTAACACATTGAGCGCCGATCCAGTGAAAACGCGGGTTTCTGAGTCTGTCGCTTGAGCGTCGGCCCAGAGATAATTCGGGTTTCTAAGTTTGTCACTTGACTCTCACCCTCACGATGATGAGGACTCTTTTATTGCTTGTACGGATGTCCAACACACAACGACTCACATCCGTGCCGGTCACAAACTATATTCACGATTCTTCGAAGCTTCACCACTCAGGCTTCACCCTGTCGCTGAGGGTCCTATTTTTAGGCCCTTTGCAAAGCTTGATGACGTGCTTTTATCAATCGCTAATTGGGTGATACGATTCAGTCGACTAACGATTTGCTCTCGTGAAAATTACGCCACCTTGCCGATCCGCGATTCGCTACCTGTGACAATTACGATTCACTGACCTACGTTCACACCCCACCCCTCGTAAAGACCACGCAACTCAGCTTATTTCGAAAAATAGCCTTCCATAACGGTATTAGTCGATTTTCGATTTTTTTTTCTAAAATAAGACACTAATACGTTGGCATTAACCGATTTTCGATTTGTTTTTCTAAAAATATCATCCCACGTTATTTACCTTTTATTTACGATAATTTAATTTCCATTTTTTAATAGAAATAATTTTAACAGAAATAATAGAAATAATTCTGAAAATACCTTTTCACTGGCGTATCGAATATGCTACGTGCACGAAATTTAACAAGTTTTAGTTACGAAAGTCCTACATTTGTCATAATGTCTATTTGATCGCTGCTACAAAAATGCAGCACCCATTCCCAGGAGAGGCGTTGTTTCTTCCTCATAAAGGTTTTTATTTTCTGTAATCTTGTTCGTCGTAACGTACTGTTTTGTCAGTTTCTTTGTCAGGTCGCACAAAAACAAACACGCAACAGCTGCATCAACGGTATTACTTACAATTAGATAATTGAATTGACGCAGTGTATACGTAAATAGCTGCGAACGTATTATACCACGAATTCCTTGCTCATTTCATTAATCAACATACTCGTTGTTCATTTGACAAATCAATATCGCAAATTTAATTAGTTAATAACTTGAACGTAAAGTTTAATTAACACTTAAATTAATTTTTAATGGAAAAATTACGAAACCCATAATCAGTATATATTATACGAAATAAAAGAAACCATAGACAGCATAGATTATAGCTTTGTAAATTTGATAGAAATTGTTGTTTATTTCAACCTATTTAATATTTACACGTTTATTGCTGGTAATGTACAGGTTTAAACATTGAAACTTGTTAAATGCTCCTAAATAATGAAAATACGAATTGAATTGCTTGCAACTATTTATGAATTATTCATGTAATCACTTAGTAACAGGAAATTCCATTATATTATTCTTTCTACCCTGACCGTTTCGAAAACACTAAATACGCAATTGAACGTAATTAATCCTCGAAATCGACGGCAATCAACGTTCACTGCTCGTTCGTTTGAAGTAGACACTTTCAGCTTTAAAATGACCGTCCACCAAAATTATAATATTGCATTGTGGTTTAGGGGTTGGTTTCCAAATACGCGGAAACTGGTCGTTTATGTCGAAATTTCATGATTTCATTGAATAATACCGTAAAAATCAACAACCACGCATGTTCCACTTACGATTTCAAGTTCGAACGGAATTATCGTAATCTAAACTAAACTCCACTTTAATTAATCGTAATCTAGAGTAATCTCCACTTTAACAATATAATGCAACAAATTTTCCAGAATATATTTCTCATTTATATCGTATTATACATTTTCCATTTATTGGGATGTTATTAGGAATATTCTATGTTTTCGACTTCGAGTATTATTTTACATTTAAGAATTATTATCAAATTTATTCGTATGAGGACCTAAGAAAATCTCTACGTATTAAATAATTTATGAATTATTATTAAATAATTATTGTAGTATCGCAAGTTTCCCACTGCACACTTTGTTACTTTGTCACATGATGTTCTATGACCGAGTTAATAGGAGGGGATCAATTCTGCCAATAAGGGAAGCGCTTTGCTCTACTATGCGTTGCAAGAAAGAAGTCATCTCGTTCGGTTGCAGGGCAGGAGGGGTATTCCACTTGCACCGCCTATACTCTTGTTAATAATACCCACTCTTCTATGACACACCCAAAACTACTATCTCCAAGTTCGGTAACGTGCTACGTTAACATAGGCGTAAGATATCCGCGAAAGAAACGTTATCTCAGAGTTAACTTACAATGAATTGGAAGCACTACTACGCCAGGCAATAAACGAAACGACACCAAATGATTGGAAAGGATTTTGTAAACACGTAGAAACACTGGAACACGAATATTGGACGAAAGATGGAATAATAGAAGACGCAACTGAAGACCTAGAATTGGAAATACAAAGCAGTGCGTCGGATAAGAAATCGGATGACAATAGCTCAAAGATTTATAAAGTAAAGAAGTACAAAAGTAATAATAATTAACATCGTTTATGAAAATTGATTTAAAACTTAAGATGTATTTTTTATGATAAATTAATTATGTAATTGCATCATGCTAGATAACCGTTTAAAAAAATCACACGATACAACATAAATATAAAAAATATGTGTATAGTATATCACGTTTGCTGCATAATGCAATGAAAAGTTAATCAAGATGCTAATTGGTAATTAGTAATCGCAAATAATCATGTGTTCATCAGAAGAATCTGAAGTTAATATACTTTTGGGATGAGTCTACGCTCTTGCATCTATTTGTTGCGTCTGTCTCACTTTGTCTCGTTACTTTGTTCGCTTTCTTCGTCGCATGGTGTTCTATGACCGGGCTAATAAGAGGGGATGAGTTCTGCCAATAAGGGAAGCGCTTTACTCTACTTCTGCCATGATGTTAGTATGGAGAGACCCTTATTTACAGACAATTGTTGATAACCATCTGCCACTGAGGAAACACACATAACTGCCACGTTCAAAATAATTTAGTCATTTTCCCTTACTCACCATTTTCGAAGCCCAGAAAACGTCCTAGTCAACCCGTGACTAGGACTAACGTCATCATCACCCTTACCCCCAGAAAAATCTATAAAGACCTAGGGAAACCGACCAGGAAAATTATTGTTGCCGTGACCACCACTCTGCCGAGTTCTCAAATGTACATTTTTAATAAACTTATTTTATTGCAAATATTGTGAATTTTCATGTGGCATTAGAATGGTTGGGTTGGTGAGGATTCGGTCCTACAAGTTTCTCAGATGACTTCTTTTCAGCCACGCATAGTACATGTAGCTTTAAAATCACCGAGGGTTCGAAGACCAGATCAGTCGGGAAAACCATGAGCGATGCATTAGGCTCTTGGCACGGCCATATTTGGTCATGTTGGGGGAGGCATTGGGAGTGCATGGTGGGAAGAACACAAAAGGACAAGGACGTTCTAAGTCAGTAGAAAGTTGTCTATTATGGAGCTGTTGTCGACTTGAGAGTTGTCAATTGAAGAGTTGCAAAGTCAGTGGAGAGTAGTCGAGGAGAGCAGAGTTGTCAACAGCGTAGTTGTCGAGCTGAGAGTTGTCAAAGTTAGTTACCAGAGTTGAGAGTCGTCAAAGTTAGTTGTCGAATTGAGAGTTGTCAAAGTTAGTTGCCAGAGTTGAGAGTTGTCAAACCTAGTTGTCAGAATTATTGTTATAGCTAATAATTATGAGTCGTAATAAGAGAGTTGCTGCAGAGGTGTAGGTTGAGCGTTCTAATAAGTTGTAATAATTCGTATCTTTATCGTTACTCGCATACTCTATCACTGTTCATTTATTATTAACACGTTGAATGCCATGAGGGTCACCGGTAGCCGGCACTCAACTTGGCGGTGGCGCCACCTGGGCCACCGGTGACCGACGACGCGGCCATTAGTAAAAATGCATAATTAGAGTAAATATCGCTACTGATAAATTTTTAAAGAGTACCATTGTTACTATAACGGTTCGAAGAAATTAATGCCACACAGAACATGCAAAAATAATTTTATTTATACAAAGAAAAGGTGAAACAAAACAGTCGGCACAATATGTCGCCACTTTTTTAGTGCAATTCTTTGCTCTCGTTCTTCCTAGCTGATTCGAATTATTTTCATAGCACGCTTTGCAAAATCGTCTTACATTTCGCACACTTCCAGGTTTCTTTTTAAATTCGCGACGACGCTTTTTCTGTACGTAACTGCTCGATGAAATGCAATCTTCGTCATCGGAACGTTTCACTAAATACATCGCTAACTTCATCCTAAAATCGGGAATTGAAATATTTTTTCGAGTTGCTTTTCAAACAATTGATAATGGCAAAAATGGTCTACCGCGCCTAGGGGGTCACCGATGACCCCACCACGAAAAATACATTAAACGCGATTATACAACTCACCTTATCTGTTGTAAACAATATTTCAACATAATATGCCTCGCATAATAGAATATTCATGGCGTCATGGGCAATCCACGTAAAATGTGCGTGGCAGTCAACGTATTAAATAAAAATATATGTATATATATTAACAAATTCGTCTCTACATTATGAATTTATTTTTAAAAAATCTTATTTACGCAATCTTCTCCCAATACCATATTTAAATATAATTTCAAATAATTTTGCAATAACTTCCACCATAAAGGGTTAATCTACTCCAAACCACAACTGTGGAAAATAAAAATCGATTTTTGTCGGCAATATAAAATCCTACACTGCGTATCCATCCACTTCAGCATCCACAAACGGTGCATCCCGAAAATCGTTCGACTCCTCGCAGCTGGTGGCGTCGATATCTCGATCCCAAAGGCACACAAAGGCCCACTCGAAGGCGACGGGCGAATGACAAATCGTTCGCAAATAATAAATCTGTCGATCTGCGGCTGATTCTTACCCCAGCCCTCTCTAAGAATGGCCTGGTGGCCGGGGGTGAACTCAGAGGGCCGTGCTTCGAGGGTCGTGTTTGCACGAAATACGCCGGGTATTGAATTCCGACATTTTCCTCCTTTTTTGGAAGTCGAGTCCTGAGGAATTTCTTGGCAACGGGCTCCATCTCGCAATTTATTTCCCTGTACTTCTTTCTTCCCTCTCATCTGCTTTCTTCTTTCCTTTTCGTCGGCTCTTGGCTCACAGACAGCTGCAGAGCCATGGATGTATGGTAAATAAGCAACGACTTGTTTGGTGACAGAAATACATTTTGGTAACGATTAAGGACACAAGGGTTCGTTGAATTTATAGATGCGAGGAAACACGAATACTTATTCCACTGTAAGTCGGTAACGTCCTGTGTTTATTTATCGACTAAGGATGTATGCAAGTATGAGTGTGTGTGTGTGTGTGAGGATGAGCGTGAACGTGCGGTGTGAGCTATTATGGTTTTAGATCTCAATAACATCTAATAGAACAAACATCGTGTGTACCGAATATCAATCAAAACAGAATATCAAGTAAAATTGTTGTGGTTAATAAGCAGAACCTATCTAAAATCCTATCAATGGAGTCTAAAGTTCGAATGAATATCGAGTATTTTAGTCTTAACGTTCACTATTGTTCACGTGCACAGTGAATAAGTGAATGTACTATTTTCTCAAACGTTTAACCCTTTGAGGCACAGGATATTGAATAATAAAATAGACCCATGTTGCATAGAAATTTTATTGCGTTTTAAACGAAACAAAATTGATATAGAATTAATTTTTATAAAAATTAACTTAGTTTTACGATTTTTCACATAAAACCAGGAAAAGAAGATTGTCGCAATAAACCTTCTGCTTGCAACAATTTATGAACCTGTACTGGGATATTGAATGTTGCGAATACATTTATAGTATTTGTCGAAGGTATTATCGACTGCTTTATGTAAATAAGACGAAATATAAACCCATGCGCGTGTAGCTTTTGCAATATTTCGAGGTGGGACTAAAAATGTTACGGTGCATCAAAAAAGTAGGACATTTTTAATCACAGCGTGCCCTAAAGAGTTAAAACCCTTCGATGTTTCTTGTGTGTTCCACCCCAAATTTCGTCACTAGACTTTGAATCAAGATAATACTTCATTTATACGGATAATAAATAATTCATTGCTTTGCTATAAATGTTACAAATAGTGTAGGAATACTGAATAGCGAAATGAAAATAATACAGGATAATTGTTAATATAATATCAGAAAATGGAAGTTCAAACAGGATGTTAATGATATAACCATGTGTTTATAACGATTAATATAGATTGTATTAGAGATCTATTGCACGTGAGTATTATACACCGTATCCACGAAGGCTTACCATATTCGTAATATGATATATAATTAGTTTCAAGGGTTGCCAACACGCTGTGACTTTTTAAAGCGCGAAGTATGAAAAAATAATAATTGATTAAATATTAAATACATCATTCAGCTATTATGTCTTTTCTTAAAAATTCTAAACTAATTCTAAAACTAATTCACAATATTAGCTTTGGCCCTAACCAACTCATATTAATTCACGAAGCAGTTCTATGCACATGAATATGTACATATTCACATAAATATTCACAATGAATATTTTATACCTTCCCAAACCCTGACATCAGTCTCTCCCTTCACTTTTCTCTAACTCATCAATTCTCTTCACAAACTATACTTAAATGACGTCAGGTACCTCTACTTAAGATACTCAAAACACTAGTGTGAGAAGAACGTTTATTTGAATGGCGATCTATCTTTGCTTCGAGGAACCATCCAGCTTATCAAATTCTCGAAACTAGGTTGAGTGATGTAATGGATTATCATAGGACCTATAAAATCTGTGCCAATGAGTTTGACGGGACACACTTTTTGACAGTCCACTGTCCGCACCATGTATGATGGAAAACTTCGAGCCTCCGTTTATTGGATCTAATGCAATATTTGCATTTGCATTTGCATCCAAGCGCGGAATATTCCGCGAGCCACGACTATCGTCTATCACCGAGCGCGGAATATTCCGCGAGCTACGACTGTCTTCTATCACCGAGCGCGGAATATTCCGCGAGCCACGACAGTCGTCTATAACCGAGCGCGGAATATTCCGCAAGCTACGACTCTCACCTATCACCGAGCGCGGAATATTCCGCGAGCTACGACTGTCGCCTATCACCGAGCGCGGAATAATCCGCGAGCTGACTTTTTCCATTACCCGTTGCTGAATATTTTTCATATGCCACAGATCACGTTTGATCCCTTTTATGTGCATCTCACCTACATCAGTTCATTATATTCTTAATAAGTTTTACTTTTGTTGTGAAACTCTTTTTAACTGCTATTATGAGTAAGTACTGATATGTGAGCACTGATACGGGCCAGTTGTCAGTTAAACGTCGCTGATATCTAAACACGGCACTTTAACTCCTTGACTACTGTGGGCGCTTAGGAATTTTGCGTTTGTGACACGGGGGGCCCCTATAAACGCTTAGAAATTTTGCGTTTGTGACACGAAGGACGCCTATGGGCACTTGGAAATTTTGCGTTTGTGACACGGGGGGCCCCTATAAACGCTTAGAAATTTTGCGTTTGTGACACGAAGGACGCCTATGGGCACTTGGAAATTTTACGTTTGTGACACGAAGGGCGCTTGTTTTCACAAAAATGGCGCACATCGTAATTCAATTTCTGCCGTATGGTACGGCCGCTGCGTATCAAAATCTGCCGTAGTCAAGGGGTTAAGTACAGTCATAATGCGAATGGGTTAATTCTCGTTGAGTAACGCATGAGTCTATAAAAACCTTGCCGAAGGGTTCAACGGGACACACTTTTTGACGGTCCACCGTGTGCACCATGCATCACGCACCAAGCCCTCGAGCCTCCATTTATGTTACGCCATAAAGAAATATAAAATATAATCACAATCAAAAGTTCCTATTGATTTATTAACCCGATCTTTACAACACTAACTTACACAATAACTTCGAGCACTCGATCCAAACACTCTTCCTCCTCACTTCTAATCCTCCAAACTTGATGTACATATTCATACAGAAAAGTTAGCTCACCGCGATATTAGTCGAAAATGTCAATAAAATTAAATTTTCCATCCAGATTCTATAGAATTGCAAACGCTATAGCACGCCTATAGAATCTTTTCTCCTTATTTATGCAAGAAAGATACCACACCACGATATTAGTCGAAAATGTCAATAAAATTGAATTTTCGAGCCATATTCCATAGCATTGCAATGGCTATAGCACGCCAATAGAATCCTTCCTCCTTATTTATGCAAGAAAGTAAGCTCACCAAGATATTAGCCGAAAATGTCAATAAAATTGTATTTTCCAGCCGTATTCTACAGCATTGCAATGGCTATAGCCTTCACCCTACCACTCTCAACCCTCCACTCCTTCCCACAACATAATCCAAGATTAAATCCCACTCGACTATTCTTCATACATCCGTATTAATCTCGAACCCCATCTCCGAAAAGGGTTCCAAAAGAATAATAATGACAACGCGTTGAAAGACAATCCTTCGTCATCCAATTCATTACGTCCCCTAATCAACTCGACCCGTCGAGACTCCTTATCAAAGCCAGAAAATTCCCGTCGACGATCCGCCGGCAAAAAATAATCCGGCCATCGAGGATCGAGGCAAGGTTCAAACCGTTCCCTCAGTTTGTTCAAGCGTTCCGAAACTCGATTCTGATCGGGACCGCGTCCCTTGACGCGGAATCGATCTCATTAATTCCCATCAACGACGACGAATCGAGGGTCCTCGTGTTCAACGAAGAAAAGAAGTCAGAAACTAGGGTGGGACCGGTGTGGAGAGGGGATGGAAAATTCAGCGACGCTTTCCCATTAGTCAGCCTGATGAGAAATCAGCCGAAGGAAATCAAAATCGGACCAAGAAGACGCTGCATCGAGATGCAGCCAGCCGATTTGCGATCGCGTCGCCCACGAATTCCAGCGTTTCCTGATTATTCGCGATCCTCCTTCTAGGATCTATACGAGTGTGTACGTATGTGTGGTGGTGTTATTATGTTGGTGACACGAAACGATTTGGTGGAGTCGAGTCGAAGGAATCGAGTTTTCCAAAATTACTGCCTCAGAATATTTTTATATAGACCTCGTTAGTGTGAGAAGTTCATGAGATTGGATTTTCAAACAGAGACCGCAATCAAGAAATTCATTGTGAGCAACTTTCACCAGTGTCCATTGTCTTCCGCTGGGAGAAAGCCCTTGGAGTTCTAGGAAGACATCGCCCAGGTCCAGGGACAACAGCCACAGATGGGGATGCTTAGGCCCAAGCTGGAATGTCTAGATTGGAACTCACAAGGAGAGTGCAGGTCCTTCTGGTCACCGATTTAGTTGCAACTTTGCAGGTTTGTAGACTTTGTCATGTAGTTTAAGAAAATGTATCATTATAAGGACAACTAAGTGGTAATGGTTAACATAGATTTTGAATAAATATGTGTTGATACGATAAAGGAACGATGTCTGTAAGAAAGGGATGAGTGGGACAAGTATGAATGGGATGCAAATATCTAATGAATTCAGGTTAGGCTAGTATATACTTGATTAAAAGGCAATAACAGAAATGTGAAACGCGAGGGACATAATAATGAGTTTATTTTTCATACAGTGCAAAGCAAAATGGCGTTTGTATTTCATATTAATTTCATAAATTGAGCATAACGAATTAAATATTTTAAATAATGAACGTGCTACTCGATAAATGCGAACGTCAATGTTGAGCTGTATTTTGGTTGTTGGAAGTATTATCTACCTTCATCGACATAAAACTGACATTGATTTCCTATTGAATTTATTCTGCAAGCGAAAAGTTGATTTTAAACCTAACTTATCGTGAATTATTGGTAATTTAAATAAATTTGTTAACATGGATTTTGAATATATATGAGTTGATATAATAAAGGAACGATGACTGTAAGAAAGGGACGAGTGGGACAAGTATGCATGGGATGCCAATATCTAATGGATTCAGATTATCGAGATAAATGAGTATGCGTGTAATGATCGAGGTGTGTGTGAATTGTGTATGTTCATATAGTGCATGAAAGTAGAAAGAACAAACCAGAGAGATTTGACTTAAGTCAGTTGTAATCGAGTCGTAATAGTGAAAATATGTGTGAGCATGGGATTGCGAGAAATTAATTAGATTTATATTTAATCCATTAACTGCCAAATTTCTTTTTTTGAAATTTTTAACCGGATCAGATATATATATGCACAAAAGGTTGTGTAACGGTATAATTACATTCAAATTATGTTTTGTTTTGAAAATATTTGAAATTTTTGAGAAAGTCCCAAAATGGGTATCGTTATAAAATGATCGATAAAATCATTTCAATAAAAAACAAAAGACCGAGTAAGTAACAAATCGTTACTATAACCTCTAAATTACATATTTATGTACGGTATTTCGTTATAATGTAAAAACCAAACTAAAAATATAATGCTTCAAATATGACAAGTCTGTTCCGTTCAACTTACACACGAATTTCAAATTTGTTCGCTCGTTGTATAGAAACGAAGCACGAAATACACACTTTTTGCTACATACGATATTGACTGATATATATAGAATAAAACTAAACTGTCAGGCGTACCAAATATATTTTTGGCGCCGAGTGGTGTACGTAAAGTTTCAAAATCCCCAAATAGGGATTGTGGCAGCTAATGGGTTAATATTTGTATTTAATCATTTTTTTAATTAAATAAAGAATTGTTCTTATTGTTATTGATATTTCATCCACTACTAACAGTAGTGAGTAGAGTATCACGTGTTTGAAAGTCAGAGTTGAGGGAAACCTAGTGTAACATTTTAGTTAAATAAACCTGTTTTGTTATTAAAAAGGACTCGTTTATTAGACACACAGATCTCTGTCAGCATAGGATTAACCTAGCAGTAATCCTACATTTTTATGGGAAATGTCAAATAATTTTAATTCTTTGCGATTAAAATAATTTTCCAAGTTTTACGTAGAATAAATATTTATTTGTTGTACCTAACTATATATATATCACAATCGAACCTCTGTAACTCGAAGACCTCTAGAAGACTATAATTTTGTTCATCCTCGCTCCGCTGTAAAAGTCTCTATAAATCGAAATAAAACTTACTTTAACTTGAATTATTTGCCACGTGCTCGGATACATTATTTCGCCTCTGTAACTGGAATTTAGAATACCTAGATCTCTACAAGCTGAAGTTTATCTCTATAAGTCGAGCTTCCATTGTCGTTTCCTATAGAAGGTTTGTAGCTGTGAATCGTAGGATATCAAAAATCAATCATCCAATACTGTCTCCTTTCTTTGATCTCTTAGGATAGTCACGCATAAAAGGGACTTTTTCGTTCGTCAAACGAACGATTACCATTGTCTCCCATTTATATCGAATGAAAAATGAATAACTGAAGCAGTAACCGAAGCAGTGAGAATAAAAAATGAAAAAAAATTTAACACTCGAGACTACATGTATTTAGACAATAATGAATTTTTGTTCCTTTAAATTATTACAATTAGAAAATTATTAAAATTTTGTTCTCCGAACCTCATTTACAAGAAGTATAGTAAATCAAAACTTCTATAATACGAATATCTCAACTTTTTCCTTGCAATTTCGATTACTGAGAGTCAACTGTAACATTCATACGCAAAATGTGAAAGAGTAATGTTGCTGAAATAAAAATTAAATATCCATCACTGTTGCGGCTCTAGGACTGCAATTTCGAAGATAGTGCGAGTGTGAATATTTAGTCGATAGTCCTTTAGCTGGTAACTTACTCTAGTCTCTTAGCTCGAAATAAAATATATACCAAAAGCAATAACACCTTTATTTTCGTATATTTGCCAATCGGAACCATATCCCTATGTAGCGTTCTATTTATCGAATCCCTTCGATGTCCTAGAACGCTTATCACGCGCCAAATTAATATTGCGTGACTAGTTGTAATAATAAGGATCCCGAAGTGTGCGTTGATAAAAGAGAGCGTTTATTTATAGAAAGTATAGAATAGTTATAACGGAGACGTTGAACGGAGTACCGTTTCGAACACGCGTTTATACGTGTAAGTAAGATGTTTCAAGGATCGGTGTCGAAGACGAACCGATTTCTCGAATTTGATCTATGTCGTGACTCGTCGTGTCCTGTCCGGTGTTTTCTCCAGTCTAGTTCTGATTGGGCAAAATAAACGTTGGTGGTGGAAAAGTAAGGAGTTTTAATTGGACAGAGGGTGTGACGGAAGGACCTTTGGCTAAGGAGTAGGAAACTATCAAGGAGTCGATTTTTGATGGTCAATGACGTGATTTATAAGCGGTGTCCGTCCGTCGCTCATTGGGTCTGTCACACGTGGTCCCATCTGTCGAGTCTGGTACTTGTAAAAATTCCTAAACTTTCGCCTTTACCTTTACAACTTAATCCGCTAGAACGGCGGTGAGGCACATCTATCCTCCGGAATTGCAGTCGTGATATAAAATATATCGTAAACCGTTAGGTCTGTTAGAAGTGTAAGACTTAGAATAAAAATCATGTTATAAATACGCTCTCCGGGACGGAACACCTTACATATATATGTGTGTTTAAAGTTAAGGGTTAAAAAACGAAATTATTTTTCTGCCAACCTAATATTTCTAATCTCGAATACGAAACGTGAAATCTGAATTCGGATATTGAAAAGAAGAGCACAGAGGACTTGGACCGGCGATGAGGAGAATCCAGGTTCAGTGAGAGGCTAGGCAGAACGCTGTGTGTTGCATCGCGGCGAGCAGGCATGGATACGCGCGTCATGGGACACCGTGTGTCAGTTTTAATTAGCGCGCGACCGGCATCGATGCCAGGAAACCATCAAACACGGGCCGCTGGCACGTTGCGGTCGTTAATAAAATTCCAGCACCGCGTCTGCCATTTGCCCAGACGTGAAGTCGCGCCCTGCACCCGTCGGCACTTCAGGTGCATTATTCACGTTCGATGGCGGACTATGGCCGCCTCGAGAGCCAAGCGTCACTCTGGACGCGACTTCCGGTACCGTCACTCGCGATTTTGGCTTATCATGCGTTATGTTCGGTCACGCGGAACTTCGGAGGATGTCACTTCTCAGCACGTTTGAACCACGATACTGTTGAATTAAAATTTTAATTAATTAACCCTTTGAACTCGAGAGGCGCTCTTCGGTCACTGTTTCATAAAATTTCGAAGATAGATATTAATTAATATGTCGAATTTAACCCTTTGCACTACGAACCATTCTGGACCATTTAGCTATCAGCTACTCAGCGCCATTTTATCGTAGGAACGTGCATTTACGAACCCTCATATTGCATAGTATAGTTTTGGAGCCAAGTAACGTATTGTAGAGACATGGGTGGTGGTTAAAGAATATAAAACTATTTATTAATAATAAAATAATAATACCATGTGCGGTGACGGTAAAGACTACGAATATAGATATATATATAAACTATTACAACTACAACCAACAACACAATTACAACATAACTGTTCCAATATCACTGACCCAACATAACTGTCCCTCAAGAACTGTTCCTCAAACACTGTCCGCTAACCATTTTCGCCTTCTTATATATATTCCTCAAAAGCCTCCCCCAACATGACCAAATGTAGTCATGCTAAGGGCCTGATGCATTGCCGGGGTTTTTCAGACCGACCTGGCCTTCGAACCCTCGGCGACCTTCGAAACTAAAGTCACCTATACCCGAGGTGGAAATTCTGCGATACTGCAGTATTATAATGATATTGGACCTATATGAATTGGTAGACACCGAGAAATATATTATATATTATAGAGATACAGGTAACCCTCCTATAACACGGTAGATAGGTTCCTAGAAAATGCAGTGTTGTGTGAAACCGTGTTGTATGAAACCCAGAGGCAGTATAAGAAGGGGGGTTGCGTTTCGAAAATTTACTAAAAACAAATTTTTCTTCTAATTCTACATGAACAACTTAATTTTTATTAAAAATATAAACGTATGTACAACACAAAACAAAAGAAAAAACAAAAATATTATTTTAATTTAATAAATTTCTTCGTCGTCACTGCTCATATAAAAGTACAATGTCGAAACAAAGAGACTATGCGACAAAATATTAAACGATGTGTTTATATAAATAAATTAGGATTATATAATGTTATTTATGCCAAGTGTTCAAATATTTTTGTGACGTGAAAATAGGGTATTATTTTATTTATAATTTGTTATAGTAAATCCATATAAATTTATTAAATAAAACACGTGGCTTTGTTAACTTAAATAAGCATCTTATCCCCAGAATAAAAAACGAACACGATCCGTGTATAAGTATCTGCGATACTAAGTGATTAATTCAGACATACCTTGGTATCCGAATATTTTCGTGAGTCACTGTATGTATTCAGTGAACGAGTAGCGTTTGAACTTTATCGATGGTTGTATGGATGGATGTATGCATGGATGTCTGCATGGATGTATATATGGACGTATGTATGGTTGTATGTATGGAGGTATATATGGATGTATGTATGGATGTATGTATGGGTGTATGTATGGATGTATGCATGGATTCGAACTTCCTATATTATCAAGAATCTGTTGTTGAACCATAGTGTCGCTATGTAACCCGAAAAGAAGCTAACATTATCTTGAACAGATTGTAAACTTCAATATCAAACTTCAAATATTTAAATCTGACAATCACTTTTATTAAAACAATATATTTTTTATATACTTTTATATATTTTTCCTAATCAGAGACTACAATTTTCCTTTCAAAAGTTATCCAGATATAAAAATAATAATTTAGGTTAAATAAAAATATAACATGAATGGGAAGATGTGTGAAAAGGAATTTAAAAAATAAAACAAATGAAAGATATTGGAGTTTAATTTCCAATAAAATTATATTAACATACGTGAAATTTTCTTTGTTATAAAATGAAATTGATCGATTGTAAATTACAAAACAAATTAATAATTGTTAATTGCATGATTGTTTCTTTTCTCAAATAGTAATTTCAATGTATAATAATGGTAATTAAAATTACAATGAATTAATATTTTATAAGTGAAGCCTTTAAATTAAAAAATTTATAATAAATATTTTAAAAATTGATATCTGAAATTACATATAAATAATAATTTCTAATAATTTTTATCATTTAGTAATAAAAGAATATCCTAAAAAATTCTTTCCATAGGAACTTGCTATTATGCAAATATGAGACCACCGTTGAGACTAAAATCAGGTGAATATAGGTGGTTGTGGATGTATAAATTTAATTACGGTTTTATATTTTCAAACGTCGGCACTTCCACAAAAAGCTAACAAAAATTTAATTTCATTATAAAATATTAACTCTATTCTATTAATTAAAAATCAAGAAATTAATTCCATTACACCATTACATATACTTAATATACAATATATAACTATAAACTTATATATGTTAATGTTCAAACAATAACTTATATATGTATTAATACTAGAACTATAGATCTGCAATGAGTACCTAGATATGATATACATTATTCGTGATAATTAAAGCAGTAGAATGAAAATAAAAAGCACACATAATTACGATCATATTCGAATAAAAATCAAAATTAATTTTGTCCAAAACAATTGCACACTCAGCAATTGTACGAGATAAAAAATTCAAAACGTGCCATTTGAACCCCCCTGATAGTTAATTACAACTACAAAAAAGACAACATAAAACCTTATTAAAATATGAAAGTTCTATCAGGAATTAAAGAACTCGTAATACAGAACTCGTAATGTGAAATTGATCATTTACTTAATATTGTTAGTGGTGGATGAAATATCAATAACAATAAGAACAATTCTTTATTTATTACAAAAAATGTTCAAACACAAATATTAAGTATAAATTTAATTAATTTCTCGCAATCACATGCTCACACCTATTTTCACTATTACAATTCAATTACAACTGACGTAAGTCCAATCTCCCTGGTTTGTTCTTTCTACTTTCATACATTACATGCGCATACACAATTCACACACACCTCGATCATTACACGCATACTCGTTTATCACGATAATCTGAATCCATTAGATATTGGCATCCCATGCATACTTGTCCCACTCGTCCCTTTCTTACAGTCATCGCTCCCTTATTATATCAACTCATATATATTCAAAATCCATGTTAACCATTACCACGAATATAGCAACAGGGAAAAACAAATTTATTTAAATTACCAATAATTCACGATAAGTTAGGTTTAAAATCAACTTTTCGATTGCAAAATAAATTCAATAGGAAATCAATGTTAGTTTTATGTCGATGAAGGTAGATAATACTTCCAACAACCAAAATACAGCTCAACATTGACGTTCGCATTTATCGAGTAGCACGTTCATTATTTAAAATATTTAATTCGTTATGCTCAATTTATGAAATTAATATGAAATACAAACGCCATTTTGCTTTGCACTGTATGAAAAATAAACTCATTATTATGTCCCTCGCGTTTCACATTTCTGTTATTGCCTTTTAATCAAGTATATACTAGCCTAACATTTATTTATATGGATACATATAATACACCTTGTCACTTTTAAATATTAAAATTTACTTATTTCAATTATTATCTCGATACGAACTGGGAAATTTATTCACATTGGAACAGGCAGCTTTAATAATATTACAAAATATCTCCAAATAAAAGGAAATCACATCGAAATAAAAAATGGAACTCCGATAAAAAAAATTTCTTATAAATAACTTCACAGGAAATTATTATTCATAGATTTTATGTCTTATTATGATATATATTGTTAAAAAAAGGGATTTAAATATAGGGAATAAAATAATAAGAATGCCATATCTTTGTTACAACTATCTAACAAAACCTTGATCCATTTTCCTAATTTTATTTTTCATTTTCTTCTTACCCATAGAATACACGTTGGGACAGCCCTGTACGTTGACTTGCTGTACACTCTTTGTAGTAAATATAACTAGCAACACGATGTTGCATAAATTTTCATTTTAGAATAAACCACAAGGAACTCTTCAGCTCAAAAATAAAAAAGAAAATACGTTAGAGCTCGTAAATACCTAAAAAAGGGAAGAAAAGATATGTTGTCCTCGTTCCGAAGCGCCTAATAACACACGTGGCAAAGAAAAAGTCGACCAACACACGAGGAAGTTTATTATTAAATATAATATGGATCCCCCGAAGCAGGTGCTGCCGTGAATGCAGCTGGAGTCAGAATATGGAATACTGGCTTTAACGCAGGTGCAGAAAGGCAATATACCTCACTGTTATCTTGCCCGTATTTGAATTTGGCACGCCACAGCGTGAACAGGGACTAAGTAGTCGCTACCATATCCTGAGTTTTACGCGAGAACTGTTTCCCGATAAGACAAAATGAATACCGTAAGCGATTAATCACGGAATGGCCAGGTACTGTACAGAGTTAGTACGCTGACAAATGTGTAATATATTTAGAAAGAAATTCCATTGGAAGAATGAACTTGAATAATATTGCACTGTGGGCTGTGGTGCCCCCTTTTGAGAGCGTGCACCTATATGTGTCGCGAAAATCGAGCGATGACGAGTATACTCGTCAATCACAGAGTAAGTGTCGCTGTTAAAATATTGGATCAAAAAGATGAGTTTATTTTATAAAATTGACAATTTTATTACTAATATTTACTTATTTGGTTAACATCCATTCTCTTATTGGATAGTTTATATGGATATCTATGAATTTTAGTGACCGTCAAAAAATAGCTAGGTAATTTCGGGCCAGTAGCCATCATGGGCTCAGCACCTGGTCAGCGTCACGCGTTTGTCTCGTGGCGGACCATCCCTGAAGGAACCCTATCGTAAATCAGCTTTCCGACTTTTGCTTTTGCCCCTTTTACGCTTACATCTAAAATACGTTATCATCGCGCATAAATAAATTCGTTATGCGAACTGATAAGCTGTTTCAGCCGGTGCATACGGGGACGCGTGAGTTCATCTCAAATTATTCATATTTTTTATTTGTTTGTTTTATTCCGGCCTGGCCTCAAAATATTCTAAACATCTTGAAATTTGAGAATATGTTTTATTTTTCACAAAAATTACAATTTAAATAGCCAATGGTCATTACTTTTTACGCATGACGAGTATACTCGTCGTGACATAAAATCCTGCCACTTCTCCATGACGAGTATGCTCGTCAATCACAGCTAACAGCTAATTCATTCCAGCTTCGTTCTAAATACCGATTCTTTCTTTCACCTTTTTCTACTTGCGAAACGAAGACACCTAACCCAGGTTCAGCGCTTATATGAGAATCCTGGTACGTGATATTGGACCTGCAGAAAGGAACCACGATTACAGCTCGGACTGTGAACGTGTTAAGATTCGTAACGTATAAATTTTCAATGTTCATATTCAAGTCCCGTCTGCTTATATGTCACTTGCCTCTATCCATGGTCAAAACCTTGTTCAGACTCCACTAATGTTACGCCTGCCAAATATCGAAGGGTCGAGACTATAGTGATATCGTCCTCGTGCTTAATGGTTACTCGAAAGGTCAACACATACGAGGCTTTCCTAAGCTTCCATCATTGAATGACCAGCATGAACCTAGCTCGTCTTGAGGTCTGCCTGATTTAGGCCAAGGGACACTCGTTCAATAACTACGTTTGGTTGGAATGCTGGTCTGATAGATCATCGCAATGAGTCCATCTGCCCTGACAGGATCATAAATATAGGTTACGTGGATTTTCAGTATCATCTGCAAGTGTCACATCCGTAAATTGGATCGTGCAGTATTGCATGACAAAGAGGAGGAAGTGAGATTTGTCGAAGCTAAATGGAGTAGAGATATAGCGAGCGACGCAAAGCATTGGCGTAGACGTAGGAACAGTATCAGCCATGTTAGCCATTAACAACGCAATTTAGCCTACTACTATGTTAGTATATGGCGCCAAGAACATAAAAGTAGGAATTTCGGGAGCATCAAAGGTGCAGTTAGACGGAGGAAATAGAGTGTTCCTCTTGCCCCTGTGGCAACCACACTGCCAACTTTTCAGGGCTGTACAGCAGTTGGGTGCACGTAGCTCCGTCATTTTTGGCCCACGTTAAAAACTGCTATCTTGCATCAGCAAAGAAACTTCTTTTATCAGTTTTTACTCTGAGTGCCTCAATTTTCACCATCTGTTAACTGCTCTTGTTAAAAAAGTGTTGCTAATCAATATTCGAATTTTTTTTTAAATAATATGCTTGTAAGAAGCAAATGTACGTTTCATTCATGAAGATATGGGAAAGTACAGGATTTCACAAAGTATATTTGAATCTTTAGAAAGTGTGTATAATATACTGTCATAATTACTATATTTATTAACCCTTTGCACTCGACGATTTTTTCGTTACAGAAAAATAGTAATTCGGAGACTTTCTGCCATAAAGTCGACATAATATTTTCAAAATGATAAATAAGAAATAATATGCAAATTAAGACGTAGAATTATTTTACTTGGATATTCCAATTCTTGGATCGTTGGGTACTTTTAAATTTAATTTATATTCAATATATTTAAATATAATTTTTTAATATATTTAATATATTAATTGACATTGATCTTTAAAATCTGATTAAATGACAACTGAGAGTCGACCCTCGAGTGCAAAGGATAATAAATGAATACAGTATACAATAATAGTATAATGGTATATATAATAGTACATAGTATGTAAATAAAATAATATATAATAATATATAATAATAAAATAATATATATAAAATAATAATAATATTACAATGCACGTCTCAAATATTCTTTTTCCATTATTTTTCTTTTTCCTCTTTATTTCTTTTATTTTTCGTCCTTTTAACAATCACATATGGTACTTGTTAAATATTCCGTAGTATATAAAATAATAATAATAATATTACAATGCACTTCTCAAATATTCTTTCTCCTCCTTTTTATTTCTTTTATTTTTCGTCTCTTTGACAATCACATATGGTACTTGTTAAATATTCTGAAGTATTTTCCTTTTCTCTTTATCACTCTCTAATATTAATTTCAGCTTCATCATTTCTTTCTTTTTCTTTCTGTATTTTTGCTGCTTTTCATATTTATGTACTTGCATATTTCTCATCGATAAAATAACAATAACGATATTTTATCATAACCACGTGTTTTCCCCAATTACCTGTCATCTGCTAATTTCACTTTTCACGAATAATTTTCTTTCTTACTTGTTCTCCAGGTTTTAAATTCCTTTGCTCTTTGTCTCTCTGGCAATTATTCGTAGATATTTAGCACACAATGAGAGCTACCATAATAAACAACAGTGCCACAACGCATTTCCTGTGCATTCGCAGATAATGGCACGTAAAAAACTGATAAGGGCTACGTTTCTAGAGCAAAGTTACGCATAGCATACGTTAGGACGCACGCGTTGATAACGAAACGATATGGGCCGGCACCACGTATGCGGGCTGTACACATTCCGCGGGAAATTCTACACAATCGCCCTAACGATGCGTGAAGTTTGATCTGGCACATGCTGCGAAAGAATCGAATCGTCGTGTTCGATTGGTTGTGACAAAACGACCTGTGTAATGAAACGATTCCACAATTGGAATAATTTCGAAATAAAGAGTGAACTGGTTGCTATAGGATTCAGGATTTAGGAACGTATTAACATTCTATAGTATATTAATACCGTTTAAAGTATACCGTTTATAGTATATTAACCCTTTGCACTCGAGAGGTGAGCCTAAGTCGCCATTTAATGAAATTCAGAAGATCCGTGTTAATTAAGATATCAAATCTAAAATAACCTAAGCTTGCATGGAAAGTCAAAATAAAATAATTTTAAGCGTTAATTTATACCCGATTCCTCATTTACCGTTTCAAAAATATCCTCGACGTTACAGCAGAAAGTTTTCAAATTGCTAGTTTCCTGTAACGAAAGTAATTACCAAGTACAAAGGGTTAATACCGTTTAAATTATCAATATATACAGAAACAGAGAGAATATATCCAGTAACTGAATTGTGCTATAATTTTGTTATTAATGAAAAAGAAAGGTTATAGAAGAAAATTTTTTATCGTTTAATAATGTAATCGTCAAATTAATCAAAATGACTGATTACAGTTTCTTTATTTTTGCAATCTTTTTATTTTTGGAAATGTGCAAGTATGTTTAACGAAATTAATGTTGCTCCTTATTTGAATAGAGGAATGTGACTATAAACATTCTTTGGTATTAATACAGAATATTAATATAGAAATACTGAAGCCATATCTAGTAACTGAACTGAGCTATAATTTTGTTACTAATGAAAAAGAAAGGTTATAAAGGAAAATTTGTCATCGTTTAATAATGTAATCGTCAAACGAACCAAAATGACTGATTACAGTTTCTTTATTGTTGCAATTTACCTCTTTTTATTTTTGAGAATGTGCAAGCATGTTTAACGAAATTAATGTTGCTCTTTATTTGAATAGGAAGGTGACTATGAAGATTCTTTGGTATTAATAGAGAATATTAATATAGAAATATAGAGGCATATAATATAATAATGCAACTATCAAATCAGCCAAGATGATTGATTTCAGATTTTTTATTCTTATAAGTAACTTTCTTTTTATTTTTAAAAACGTGCAGGTGTGTTTAACAAAATTAATATCGCCCTTTATTTGAATAGGAAGGTGACTATGAACATTCTTTGGTATTAATACAGTGTTAATATAGAAATACAGTGGGCATATCTAATAACTGAGCCGAGTTGTAACTTTGTTATTAATGAAAAAGGAAGATTATATAGGAAAATTTTTCATCGTATGAAATATATATAAAATATAATAAATAATTTAAAATTATACATATTTCCTA
>NW_016908429.1:266234-272407 GCF_001483705.2 Eufriesea mexicana
GAAATTAATGTTGCTCTTTATTTGAATAGGAAGGTGACTATGAAGATTCTTTGGTATTAATAGAGAATATTAATATAGAAATATAGAGGCATATAATATAATAATGCAACTATCAAATCAGCCAAGATGATTGATTTCAGATTTTTTATTCTTATAAGTAACTTTCTTTTTATTTTTAAAAACGTGCAGGTGTGTTTAACAAAATTAATATCGCCCTTTATTTGAATAGGAAGGTGACTATGAACATTCTTTGGTATTAATACAGTGTTAATATAGAAATACAGTGGGCATATCTAATAACTGAGCCGAGTTGTAACTTTGTTATTAATGAAAAAGGAAGATTATATAGGAAAATTTTTCATCGTATGAAATATATATAAAATATAATAAATAATTTAAAATTATACATATTTCCTATCTTCAGGAAGAACAGAACTATAGCTCAGCAAGGTTACTGAATAGAATCTGCAGCTCTGCATATTTTTAAGTGAAATTAATTGTAGAACACTAATTATCTGACAAACAGTACATATAATTAATTATTTGAACGCTCTCATACTAAAATTTTAATAAATGAAATATGCATTAATCTCCATCTTCGAATATATTTTACTCAAGGTAAGCGTTGAGAACATATTCCTAATAAATTATAAAGAAATTTGTGGGCAAATATAAAATTTATAAAACACCGAATACGAACAATTAATAATCGACATTTGTATAGCTTCTACGTCGATCGAAAGCTTAATTAAAGCGCGAATATTCTCGTTAATAAAATTTTTGGAATTTATACCGATCGTAAAAGAATAGCAATCGTTCGAATTCCTGTGACCCATTGCACACAACTCGCATACCTGGAATACTTTTCAGGTATATAAAACACAAATCCAGGTCAAGAGAACTGACCGTCGCAACCGGAAATACCATGTAAAACGAATCTCATATAATTTCTGGCCTGTCACGAGCTAGCTTGATCAACGTTCCTCTCTAAATCCCCGACTGTTTGCGCGAAATTTGATTTATAAGCGTAAAAACTAGACACGGGAAGGTTAAAGATCGATGTTTCCCTTTTCCAAGACGGATAATATATTAAACGTCATTAAACCACTCCACGTGTACGAATCGGGGTGGTAATGGTAGTCAAAACAGCGTTCCAGTGGTTCACGCTTGAGTTATACCTCAGTGTCGATGATCCGAAATTTGTAGCATCTTTTGGTGGGTCAGCGTGGCACCGTGCCACGATCTATTAGCGTCGAAATGCCGCTCGTTAAACCTGAGATAGCGGTGACTGGGTCAGTCCTGACCCGTGCAGATATTTCGCGATTACGTTTTCTGCATTACGATTTCGTCACTAGTACCACGTGTTATACAGGGCGTTTCAAGATAGAAGGAATCGAAAAGATACTTTAAAGATAGATCTTATCTTTGCTCTTAGTGATGATACTTGGCACTAGAATTATCAAACCGATCAAAATTTCTGATCTCAGACTTTTTCTTCCCGCAGTTACTGAAAATATGCTGATACTAAAACTACCACAGTGAAACGGCTATTTCACTCAAATCTTTTTTCTGATACCATAAATGTTTTGGAGTGGGAAAACGTATCCTCGTTGCCACTTTCATTGCAGTTTCTTTTCTCAATGAAAGATAAAAAAGAAAAAAGGAATATACCATTTTCAGAATTCTGTCAAATTATGTGAAAGCAAAATATAAGTATTAAGTAACCAAAGTTGCCGAATAAATATAATTGTGGATTTGTAATGAAGAAAAATATTTCTTGAAAATTTATTAGTTGAAATACAGAACCAAAATTATAAACATACCATTTTCTGAATTCTGTCAAATATTATATATATTGTATATAATATTATATTGTTATATTATATTGTCATACATATATATTGTTATAATATATTGTATATTCATTATTTTGTTTTTCTATTTGAACTAATAAATTTTCAAAAAATATTTTTGTTAATTACAAATCCACAATTATATTTATTCAGTAACTTTAGTTATTTAACACTTATATTTTGCTTTCACATAATTTGACAAAATTCAGAAAATGGTATATTCGTTACTTTATTTTTTTACTTGAAATAACAAATTTAAAAAACTATTTTTGCTGATTGCATTAATTACAATAATTACATATGTTCATTTCTTTCTTAGATAATTAGTAAAACAGATTCACCGTCCTCCATTTAGGAGCTGTTTTCACTCCATAAACGTGAATTTTATTAGCTATAAAAAAAACTACATGACCAATATATTTTGATATTCCATTTTTGTGTATAAAGTTTTATTAAAACTGAGAACTCCGTGTTGGGCACCATAAACCTGTTAATTTTTAACATCCTATATTTAAATTGGACCAATAACACTAATTACTTGAATTATCTCTATTCAAGATATAATAATAATTTTTCTTTGTATAATGTTATTCTTGGAAATGTCAAGATTAGCGAAATAACATACTATAGTTCGTTTCAATCATGGTAAAATAACTGACATTTAAACAACATTAATGACAAATTATTTAATGCTGATATGCTTACCACTGCAATCAGTGCTAACTGCAATGACTGCAATGACTGCACCTGACTATTTTAATGTATCATCTCACTTTTCTGTATTTCATTCTCAAATTTATATATATTATATAATACTGATAACATTCTGAAATCATTTAATTTATTCATCCGAATAATGACTGAATTTATATAATCATTCAGATTTTACACGGACAAAATACTTTAAATTACCTTTACGTACCGAAATTTACTAAAAACAAATTGTAAATAAATTTAATAATATATTAAACTAATATTTTTAGTTTTATTTATATTCATAGCAAAGATATAATTGTCAACAAGTTTAATACACTACAACTTCATTTAAAACAAACAAACATATGCACATCAAACAACAAATTATGACATTTACAAAGGAATTGAAATCGATTTGTTGAATATAACTAAGCCGGAATATTGAAATAAAATTAATAATAATCTACCGCATAATCTAGTTTAGATAAATCCAGGAATACTGAAAGCCCATTAACGCGTAATATTAACTCCAGAAGATAATATAATCTAAAAATAAATACATTAATACCAAAATTAATATTTCTAACTGCGAATATTTAACTATTTAATATTTTATTCCAATTACATATATTTCTAGTCTCCAAATATTTTAACCAAAAATAATTTCACTAGCGAATTATTCTATTTACAGTTTTATTTACCTCAGACAATTTACTTTGACTTAGTATCACGTCAAACTTCATATACCATCTTCATCTGCTGTGACATCAGTGCCTCGTTAGAATTATGATATTGCTCACTAATTAGTCGAAAGGTAACTGAACATATTAAGGAGAACAAAACGAGACTCTCTTTGTCAAATCTTTCCCCTTCTCTTTACGCCAAGTGTCTTTGCAAATATCGCGGATGCTTTGCACGGGTATCTCATTAAAATGAAATTTCACGAGCACACAGGACGACAATGATTTCCTGGGCTTCAGTTATAAATAGCAGACCTAATATTGTATTGCACTCTCTATATTTCAATTTTCAATTCTAAGCAAAATTATAAATCGTTTCAGCTGCGATAAAATTTCATTTCGTAGAAAGAAATTTCTGTACAATTATGCCATTGCATTTGGCAATTTAATTATTCCATATGAAAAAGATTCGATAAGAATTTAATATTTTAACAAAAAATTAGCTGTTTCGAATAACAACCTAATTAAATAATTTTCCAATTAATTAAATAATTAAAATTAAAATTATAAAATAATATTTATGAAATATAAATAAATATAAAATATAATATATAAAATAATATATTTAAAATAATTAAAATTAAATGATTTTCTAATAATTTAATGCAGCTAAAAAATATCTAATTTTACGTTCATCAAAATTAAATGATATTTTAAAATAGGAATAATTGCAGACTATAATATCTCTTAGCTTATGTGGTTTATGTATTATATTTTAAATATTCGAATTTCCCGTGAAATTACGAATTCCTTTATTGCCAAAAAGAATAATCCGGTTCCGACAATTAATTTCCAAACGAAATGTAAATTTAAAGAGACAAATGCGTGGTATTATAACAGAAACAACCATAAAGACAAAGACTTCAAATTGAAATTAAACACGGTCGAAAAGGGTTGTTAGGGGCTTGCACGCTTAATCCCCAGAACCAAAGAATTATCTCGCAATTATTTTCTGAGTAAACACGCGCAGATTCCGTGCAATGAATAAATTCATCAAGAAAAACATGGCGGAGTTTCCCTGCTTGCGCAATATTTGCATATTAAAGTTAGTACGCTCAAAGAAGAATCTCCCATTTCATTGCTCATACTATTATTTCCAGTTGAATAATGACTGCATAAATAGAAAATGATGGACAGGTAGCTCGTGAAATTTTAAATATAATAAATCTCGCATAATCTTGCATTCGGTAAAGAAATCTATTATGCACGTGATCAAACAATTATAGCTAGTCTTTTTAATCTAAATAAATATATTGCTTAATCATATTTTTAATGAAACTACGTACTGACTGAAATGAAACTGAAAAGAAGTTTGTTTAAACGTAATTACATAACAAATTTTTGAAATCTCAATATTGTGTTAAAAATATGAATAAAAGAAAATGAAAAATAGTAATCAGAAAACGGTTTGTCAAATTTTATCAAGAAGAATATACACCACTGAAATTCACAAAACATTTCAAAAATTTGTAAATCACTTCAAAAATCTGAATTTTTTGAAAACTAATTGACAAATAAATTGAGGAATAAATATGTATCTGCTTAGCTTCTTGCTCACTTTAAATTTATTTCCAATGAATCGTATATATATATTTTTGATGAATTTAATGAATTGTATATATATATTTTTGATTAATTTAATGAATTGTATATATATATTTTTATACAATTAATGAATTATATATATATTTTTCTTCTTACAATTTTTGTCATTTTTATTCAGATATTTAAAAATATTTCCTCAAATTATTTGTCACCTAGTCTTAATAAATTCGTTCTTAAACAAACTGAACATTCTATCAAACCACTGACCCGACAAATATTTCACAGCAAACCATATGCAAAGTACTTTAACCCTTTACAGTCGAGAGGTGACTCTCAGTTGCCATTTAACCAGATTCTAAAGATTGACGTTAATTGATATATCAAATTTAAAATTACCCAGAGATGCATGAAATATCCAAGTAAAATAATTCTACGTCTTAATTTCTTATTTAAGAAAATAATTTCTTATTTACCGTTTTAAAAATATCGTCGACTTTATGGCAGAAAGTTTTCGAATTACTATTTTTCTGCAACGAAATAATCGCCGAGTGCAAGGGTTAAATAACTTAATCGAATCAACGTAATTAAAAGTTTCACTAATCTATAATTGCCTAGGAATGCTTTCAAAATCCTTGATGAAACCTAAGTCCAGTCTACTTCGAGCCGAAAGAGACCGTTAATACCCAAGTTACTCCAAAAATTCTACTAACGGATGACAAATGTAGTGTCCTATTTATCGAATCTCTTCGATTTCCAAGAACACTTATCACGTGCCAAATTAATATTGCGTGATTAGTTTTGTAATATTAAGGATCCCGAGTGTGATGTTCAAACAGAGTGTTTATTTACAGTAAAAGTATACGATAGTTATAGTAGAGACGTTTATCGGAGTACCGTTTCGAACACGCGTTTATAAGTATATGTACGATGTTTCAGTGATCGGTGTCGAAGACGAACTGACTTCTCAATTTTGGTCTGTCTCGTGTCTCGTCGTGTCCTGTCCGGTGTTTTCTCCAGTTTGGTTCCGATTGGTTAGGATAAATATTAGCGGAGGAAAAGTAAAGATTTTTGATTGGACAGAGGGTGTGACGGAAAGACCTTCGGCTGAGGAGTAGGGAACTGTCAAGGAGCCGATTTTCGATGGTCAATAACGTGATTTACAAGTGGTGTCCGTCCGTCGCCTTGGTGGGTCTGTCGCACGTGGGTCCAATCTGTCGGGTCTGGTGCTTGTAAATTTTCTGAACTTTCGCATTTAGATATATGACTTAATCCGCTGAGAGGGCGGCGAGGCACGTCTAACCCTCGGCGTAGCAGTCGTAATACAAAATAATAAAGTCTT
>NW_016908429.1:274405-317707 GCF_001483705.2 Eufriesea mexicana
CGGACCATCCCTGAAGGAACCCTATCGTAAATCAGCTTTCCGACTTTTGCTTTTGCCCCTTTTACGCTTACATCTAAAATACGTTATCATCGCGCATAAATAAATTCGTTATGCGAACTGATAAGCTGTTTCAGCCGGTGCATACGGGGACGCGTGAGTTCATCTCAAATTATTCATATTTTTTATTTGTTTGTTTTATTCCGGCCTGGCCTCAAAATATTCTAAACATCTTGAAATTTGAGAATATGTTTCATTTTTCACAAAAATTACAATTAAAATAGTCAATGGTCACTACTTTCTACGCATGACGAGTATTATTATATTACTACTTTTCTCGTTACCAAAATAAATAATTAATGATATTACAACAAACCAAAATCTTAACTCTAAGATGACTACATATACAACGAGGAAGCATCACAATCCTGTCAAAGGAAATTCTCACGTGTTTTGTTCCTGGTCAACTGGTCAAAGCGCTTAACATTACATTAACATCGAACATACAGGCAAACAAAGAGCAAGGCATATTTCACGTTACACAGAATTAATCGATTCCCTGTGGACAGAGCAACAGCTCCGTTTCTTTCTCTTGGTTCAGCTGCTGGAGTGACGTTTCGGGTCAACCCTGGACACTTGATTTTTGATTACTCCATGGCAGACAGAAAGGGCAGTCGGTGACAATGGAGGCAGAGAAAGGGGGACGTTTCCACGGGATGAATGCTTGGTAATTGCTACTAGAGAGACATCGTGCTCCGTGCCAGGGAATCCCCGCGTCTCTTCGTTCGTCTGTCTCCCTTCCTCCAACTCTACGTCCCTTTCCCGTCGAGCAAATTGGCCCCGAAGCCCCGGATGGGTGCATTACCAATGCATCGCTGCGCATCCGTCGATTGAACTTTTTGATGCAGCCTCGAAACAGCCGCGTCCCCCGTCGCACGGCATTTATATCGATGAATACGATGCCGTGTGTCCCAACGTGCAGTGACTCGTGTCAATCGCGTTGCATTGATCTTTTTTCCTTTTTTTTTCCATCTTTTTTTTTCATTTTTTTCAGAGGGGGTACCGTTTTTGCCTCTTTTTCCCTCTTTTTCACTGGATGGACATCGCAATTTTTCGCGCAGGGTCGAGCGTTTCTTTTATTCCCAACCGTTTCTACGGAGAAACGAGGCGTTTTGAAGTGACGGAATAAAAGGGTGGGGAGTGGAAAAAATGTCGATCGGTTTAAGTGCTCACCACTGACGATGAAATGGACGGCGACAATGCGCGAAAATCGTCTGCCGTGATTCCACGTCTGGCGCGAGAAGAGAATGACTTCTTGTAGTGGTGGATAATAGGGAAATAAAAAGCGACTTTGAAGCATTAAGTGTGCAATGCTCGTGCTGAGTATTTCTTTTGCAATTTTATAGAGATCTGGTTATGAAAGAGCACGCTTTGGTAATGGTAATTGCATCACTGTAAAATAGAAAATGCTTTCAGCTTCTTTGTCCATGTTTTGAACGATAAAATACGGATAAATAGTATGCGATTAATAATATCAAGAGACTTGACTTTTTCAGTACTAAGAAGTACTAATGACGGAAATATCCAAATATTTTGTGTATAGTCCATAAATAAAAATTCCAAATATCTTTTCTTTGCTAAATCTATAATTCTTCATTATTAAATATGTCGTATACCAGGAAATCAAGACTTTTACTTCGAAATATGAGCCATTCACTGCACAAATTGATTAACTGCATAAAACAAAAAGTGGAGAAATGCAATGAAATAAAGTATATTGTTTTTTAAAATTCCCTTTATAATTTAAATCGAAATAAACATCGTAGAATGCATAAATACAAATGTAACTTTCATCTAACGGTATATAAAATTTATAAGAAAAAATAACCAAAAGGTAATCGTTAGTAATGTTACCATTTTTATGTTACTGGAAGAGTTAATCGATTTGGCAAGCGAAAAAAGTAATAAATTTAAATTTTACTAAATTTTACTTAAATTCTGATAAGACGGCGCTAAAAAATTCACCGTTATCATTCATGGCTTGCTAGTGCATTCGAGTTGCATTATTGCAACGATTTACATTAGAGTACGGAGTTAATCAAAGTGACCTCTGAAATAAATTATTTATTATTCAGTGGCCAAAAAATTTTTATCGTTTAACGGTGTTAATCTTAATTATCAGGGAAAATTATTATAAATATAAAAAGTTACGACTATACCAAGTGCTTTGATACTTAAATTTCAGATTTTTCAAAAAGTGGAGTCAATCGATTTGTGCAGTGAACGGCTCATATAAATCAATTAGGAGACTGGTACCCTACCTTGATCTAATTGACCAAGCTTAACTTGTTCAGCAATATAATACTATTAACTTGTAAACCTATATTCTTTTCTAGAAGAATAGAGTTTGTGGAGTAGCAATGGACACCAATCATCAATTATCACCGAAATTAAACTTGCTGAGTGACGCAATGGGTCGTCATAGGGCCTATAAGAACCTGGCTGAAGGTTTCGACGGGACACTTTTCGACAACCCATCGTCTGCATCACGCATCTCAGAAGACTCAAGCCTCCGCGCATTTGTACCGCAAGGAAATAAAATATAACCAAAGTTAAAAGTACAATTTTATAAATCCAAGCTTTACTACAATATCGTAGTTATTTTACAATTATAAACTCATAATCCCAATCACTCTCTTCGTCTCGTATCCAATTTCAATTTCGACCACCATCTCGGTTAGGTGAGGCAACACAGAGCATGAAGGCCCCCTTCATCGCGTAGGCCTGTTATAAAACCTCGAGAGCAACAAAGTCCCGTGTCAATTTATCGATTGACAAGCAGCAATTGCAGTCGCAACGGTGTTCCAGTTCGTGGCGCGACAATGGTTCCGTTATCGTACTCGAAGACATGGAATCGCGTCACGGGAGAATCGGATCGCGCGAATCTAGTCGTTCTCGAGGATCGTCCCTTTGAGGTAGCCGCGTGCGATCGATGCCACGGCCATTGAAACGCAATATCGAGAGCGATGAGATAGGCTCTGCTCCATACTCTGTTCGCATTCAGTCCCGTTGCTGTTGCATTTATCAAGCACGCGGTGTCATTACCCTAGGCCTTGTCCGACCAAGTCACAAACGTCGCCCCATCTTTGCATAATCGATTCCAGACGAACTTGCACGGCACTCGTGAATGAGAATAGAAAGGTCTAGGTATCGTGATTCGGACCCGTGTGATCTTTAACACGTTGACTGCCATGGGGGTCACCGGTGACCAGCAACGCGACCATTAGTAAAAATACATAATTAGAGTAAATATCGATACTGATAAATTTTTAAATAGTACCATTGTTACTATAATGGTCCGAAGAAATTAATGCCACACAGAACATGCAAAAATAATTTTATTTATACAAAGAAAAGGTGAACCAAAACAGTCGGCACAATATGTCGCCACTTTTTTAGCGCAATTCTTTGCTCTCGTTCTTCCTAGCTGATTCGAATTATTTTCATAGCACACTTTGCAAAATCGCCTTACATCTCGCACACTTCCAGGTTTCTTTTTAAATTCGCGACGACGTTTTTTCTGTACGTAATTGCTCGATGAAATGCAATCTTCGTCATCGGAACATTTCACTAAATACATCGCTAACTTCATCCTAAAATCGGGAATTGAAATATTTTTTCGAGTTGCTTTTTAAACAATTGATAATGGCAAAAATGGTCTACAGCGCCGCGGGGGTCACCGGTGACCCCACCACGAAAAATACATTAAACGCGATTATACAACTCACCTTATCTGTTGTAAATAATATTTCAACATAAAATGCATCGCATAATAAAATATTCATGTTGGGGCCATGGACAAACCACGTAAAATGCGCGTGGCAGTCAACGTATTAACACGTCAAGTGCCCAGTCCGTTTTGCTTGCCGTTCCGATCAGGCCCAGACTCGGTCGTCAAGTGGGCCATGGGCAGCAGGCGAAATGTTCATAAAACTCGGAGATACTGTATCAATTGTTATAACAGGAATTCCCAAACGTGAGGTCCAAAGATGGCGAAGAATTTAACATCAAAAGTTACCAGCTTTTGGTCTTAGTCAGGGTCGGTCCCTGCATAATGTAGCGTTTCGTTTTGGTGGGTCAGTCGCACGTGCGTCCCGTCTGTTGGGTCTGGTCCCAAGTACTGCTGTCCATAGTCCTTGTCTTTGATTTATAATTTGCTAATCCTCAAAAAGGACGGTTAGGCACGTCTTCCATGTATTATTGCCGTCGCAACAAATCTCTCATAAGAAATTTTTTTCTGAGCACAGAGGTTCGGATAAAATTTCTTTTATGAATTATCATAATCAAGTTTCTATATATTTGCAACTGTTTAACCCTTTACACTCGGCATACAACACAGTAATTCGACGACTTTCTGTCATAAAGTCGAGGATATATTCAAAACGGTAAATAAGAAGTGCAAATTAATTGTAATATGTAGAATTATTTTACCTTCATATTCCACGCATCGTTGAGCAATTTTAAATTCGAGGTATTAATTAACAACGATCTTTAGAATCTGATTAAATGGCGACTCTCGAATGCAAAGGGTTAATATACATGCATTTCATAGTAGGAGTGGAATTAATACCGGGAACTTGTTTTCAGAAACAGAGAAAATTCGGTTGAATTAATTCCAATTTCCAAGAATAACAAAGACCTGCATATAATATGGGTACCGTGAAAATCCAAATTCGACTGGAAATTTTAGAAGTTGTGGCCCTTCGGTGTAGCGATCGAGGCTAGTTGAAATAAACGTCGGACCACATCTACGGAGAAACCCTAACAGATTCGCGAAACCTCCAGTTGGTATACTCAAATTCCTGTGATACACGTATCGTTTTCGTACCGTATACCTGTAACTCGCATGGTGCAGAACTTGATATTCGAAAACTACCTCAGAACCATTAATTCATAAAATCTAAAAATCGCTTTTCCCATGTTCCACTGAAGACCTAACAATTCCTTTAAAGTACTTACGTATCTGTACTCGAAATAATAAAAATCTCAGCCTATTTATCTATATCCATTATAAAAGATTATAAAAATATCAAAATACATTGCCCGTATATTTATTTAATTTCTCCATTTATGGTGGAAGTATTTTTGGGTAAATATTGTACAATGCAGAACAAAATGTAAAATGTTGTCTCGAGTAACTTCAAAGCAAAATATCTCTCCAAAAGAAAATCGTAAGATCATAAACCAAATTTGATTTTACAAAGGAAGGTTAATACAATCTGAGGCAGTTAATAAAAATCTTGTAAAAAAATTATTAACTTCGGAATATTTTCGTAAATATAGCAAAAAACGATAGGCCTCGTTTATTTTCTAAACCTGACCATATTTGAAAACCATACTTTATTGCCATAATGAAGTCCTCAAAATTCCATCCCCAAAAAATAAAATTTCATTGGCACACTAGTTTCGTACCTGAATTATCATTCTATGGTCTCCATTTTTCACATAAATAGATAAAATTTATAGAAAAAAATGGAACTGCGTGTAATCTCTTTGAATACTATTAAAAAGGAAGTACATTATGTCCACGTATGTAACATTTGCATATATCACACTACTTCCAAGGAACATTAAAAATTATAGAGTGTGCTATCATTCTCTCCCATACTGTAGTATAGTGTATACTATATTCTAATATAAGACGCACAACTTGTGCCAAAGATAACACCGAGTAAGTAATCTTAAGACAGTGCATCATCTGTTGCATCCACAATATGAAAGACAAACGTCAGCATCAACACGCTGGTTCAATAATTTTGAACATGTTGCATAAATAGCAGAGGACCACGAAATACATCCCGAATTATATTAAATAGTGTAGAGAGACGGATTGGTGATGGTATATATTTCTTTAATAATAAATTAACAGTGTGAGAGTGATGATTAAACATACGAATTATCTCTTTACATGAATCTATATCGATTCCTAACTTAAAACAGCGCTCAACTTTACAACTCAATAACAACTCAGTTTGCAACAACTAACCGCTTACAACTAAAACTGTCTACAACGAACTCAACACCAAGAACTGCGTCCCAACCACTTCTTTTATATATCTTTCCCAATATGCACACGTTTCTTGAATGCCTCCCCCAACATGACCAAATATCACGCGCCAAATTAATACTGCGTGACTAGTTGTAATAATAAGGATCCCGAAGTGTGCGTTGATAAAAGAGAGCGTTTATTTATAGAAAAGTATAGGATAGTTATAACGGAGATGTTGAACGGAGTACCGTTTCGAACACGCGTTTATACGTGTAAGTAAGATGTTTCAAGGATCAGTGTCGAAGACGAACCGATTTCTCGAATTTGATCTATGTCGTGACTCGTCGTGTCCTGTCCGGTGTTTTCTCCAGTTTAGTTCTGATTGGGCAAAATAAACGTTGGTGGTGGAAAAGTAAGGAGTTTTAATTGGACAGAGGGTGTGACGGAAGGACCTTTGGCTAAGGAGTAGGAAACTGTCAAGGAGCCGATTTTTGATGGTCAATGACGTGATTTATAAGCGGTGTCCGTCTGTCGCTCGTTGGGTCTGTCACACGTGGTCCCATCTGTCGAGTCTGGTACTTGTAAAAATTCCTAAACTTTCGCCTTTACCTTTACAACTTAATCCGCTAGAACGGCGGTGAGGCACATCTATCCTCCGGAATTGCAGTCGCGATATAAAATATATTGTAAACCGTTAGGTCTGTTAAAAGTGTAAGCCTTAGAATAAAAATCATGTTATAAACACGCTCTCCGGGACGGAACAACGTAAAACGCAGAAGGCGGATACGATACAACACATGCACAAATTACTCATACAACTCATCAAATCGTGTAATAAAGTGTACATACAAGACAACTGCGCCTTATTACACACCCCAAGTGCTCAGTATCTCGTAAGGATTCGGTATATTGAGAAGAAGGCATCAACAATTATACAAGCTGCCTCCACACGCTACACACGTACAGTGGATTCTAAGTTGCATTGAACAATATTAAACTGAAACAGTACATCATTGATCACACCAAGGACAGTGTAGGTCACACACAGTGCGTCGTTCATTGCATAGAATGAATAATGCATAATGGTCCACTATATGACATTGACTGAACTAGATAAATAGTATAAGATGCACGTGGTGCATCATGGATCATAATAGACAGATTGCAGAATGTACACAACGTGTCAGCAATCATACTCAACAGACAATATCAAATGCGAAACGCGCATGGTCAGCCATATCAAATAGTGCATGTGCAACTACTATCCGATGTACATGGTGCATCATCAGTTTCCAATAGGCTAACTATCATATCAACGAAAAAGAACACCACCAAAATATTATTCTAATACATTTTGCAGATTCACTGTTAAAATCACTGTTATTCGTCTTCTTCGATGATTCCAGGGCAAAGTTGCTTAATCAGTTAACTCTTTGAGGCACGCTGGGATTAAAAGTGTAGCGTCCTATATATCGAATCTTCGATTTCCAAGAACGCTTATCAAGCGCCAAATTAATATTGCGTGATTAGTTTTGTAATATTAAGGATCACGAGTGTGATGTTAAAATAGAGTGTTTATTTACAGTAAAAGTATACGATAGTTATAGTAGAGACGTTTATCGGAGTGCCGTTTCGAACACGCGTTTATAAGTATATGTACGATGTTTCAGTGATCGGTGTCGAAGACGAACTGACTTCTCAATTTTGGTCTGTCTCGTGTCTCGTCGTGTCCTGTCCGGTGTTTTCTCCAGTTTGGTTCTGATTGGTTAGGATAAATATTAGCGGAGGAAAAGTAAAGATTTTTGATTGGACAGAGGGTGTGACGGAAGGACCTTTGGCTGAGGAGAATGACTTAATCCGCTGAGAGGGGTGGTGAGGCACGTCTAACCTACGGCGTAGCAATCGTAATACAAAATAATAAAGTCTTTAGAATTATCGAAAATTAAAGTAAGAGTTATGCTATGAACACGCTTTCCGGGACGGAACAGTTGGAGTTTCCAAGTTTGGGGTATAAAAGTAGGGGTTACAAACGAAAAAATGAACGGAATACCGGAAACGGTATTTCAAGGATTAAGAATAGTTTAATAGTGCGAGACATTGAAATGAAATAATTCTACGTGTTAATTATTATACGACTTTTCATTCGCTGTTTTAAAAGATATCGTCAACTTTGCGACAGGAAATCTTCAAATTTCTAGTATTGTATAAGGGAAAAGTCGTCGAATGCAAAGAATTAATCAACTCGCATTCAAAATAAAATTTCGAAGATTGATATCATTATATTAAATTTAAAATAGTGTAATAGTATACGAGGCATTGAAATGAAATAATTCTACGCGTTAATTAAACATCGTCGACTTTACAGCAGAAAATCTTTGAATTTCTACTCTTGTATAGGGGAAAAGTCGTGAAATGCAAAGAGTTAACATCTATCAAAACAACCCACATTTAATAAAATTTCGAAGAGCGTTATCAATATATTAAACTTAAAATAGTATAATAGTGTGCAAGGCATTGAAATAAAATAATTCTACGTGTTAATTAAATATCGTCGACTTTCCAACAGAAAATTTTTGAACTTCCACTCTTGTATAGGGGAAAAGTCGTAGAGTGCAAAGAGTTTACATGCATTAAAACAACTCATATTTAATAAATAAAATAAAATTTCGAAAAACGATATCAATATATTAAATTTTAGATAATTTAATAGTACGAAACATAAAAATGAAATAATTCTAGGCATTAATTAAATATCTTCGGCCTTACAGCAGAAAGTCTTTGAATTTCTACTCTTGTATAGGGGAAAAGTCGTCGAGTGTAGAGAATTATTCAACTCGCATCTAATAAAATTTCGAAGACTGATATCAATATATTAAATTTAAAATAGTGTAATAATATGCGAGGCATTGAACTAAAATAATTCTACGTATTAATTAAATATCTTACGGCAGAAAATCCTCGAATTTCTACTCTTGTATAGGGGAAAAGTGGAGTGTGAAGGGTTTAATATCTATCAAAACAACTCGCAAGATCGATCCGCTTAATTCCCCGCAGCACGGGTCGCGTCAGTCTGCTCTAAGCCTGTGTTACAAACGTGTCGGAACGATGTCACCTAATTGTCCTATTATCGCTCCACGCGGCGAGGATCGGAATCACCGGGTGTCAGGACGAGATCTATTGGCGTCGTGCAGTCGCGTACACGCGATCAAGACGTCTTATTAAGTAGGTGCACGCGGCTCGCCGATAAATCTCCGGCTGGCGCTGCTCCACGACGATCCTCGTCTTATTGCATATCTCGCGGACCGATGAAGTGGCGAAACCTAATTTCGTCCCGGGATCGCCCTACGCCTCGTAGGCGAATATAGACGTCTTTGGATAGAGTTATAGACGACGGACTTGGTTCTAGCGCAATTATGAAATGAAAATTGGAATCGAGAATATATGACCGTTGAACGGAGAAATTGATACATGTGTCAATAATGGTTAGTATTTTCACGTGATCGATAACAGATGGCGCTCGCTCCGCTCCACTCTGTTTAAGGTTAGGTCGCGTTACGTGGTAAAATGGCACCCTGCAGTTCGTTTCGAAATGTATATATAACAGTTTGATTTTACGATAAATTAATATTTTTTTGGTTAACCACTTGGGCTGGAAAGACGTGTCACGCACGTCGTAATGCTTTTGTCACAGAATCGCCAACGACGTGGTATACACGTGAATTTTCTTGCCACCGCAAGTGGTTAAAAATTGTAGGATACCATTCCCAAAGAAATCGCGAATCAGCTATTGCCAACAAAAACAAATTACAAACCGATCAATATTTTCTAGAAGCAAATGGAAAAGTTATTTTGGGTAACAAAATTAAGTTGCGTGACCCTACGAGGAGGTGAAGCGTAAGTTAAGAAAAGCATAAAAGCATGATCCTCGACGACCAAAACAGAGTCCTTAGAAATCAACTGTGACCGGCACGAGTGTGAGTCGCTTGGTGTTGGAAAGAGAGTTAAATTAGAGTGCGTCTTTGTGTGTTTTCGTTTCGTTACCTTGGTGTTCTTTTCCTAAGTTAAATTAGTTTATGAGTTTTGAGTTTGTGTTATTCTGTTCTTGTTGTTTTGTCAATTTCAGTGTCTCAAAGCCAGTTTTCGCCATCCTACACTATTCATTCTTATTATACCGCTTTAATTATCATTCATCAGGTGTACTATGCATAGGTATACATTACAGATCACTGATTCTAGTATTAAAAGAAACAAATCGAGTTATGCTAAATTATGTTCGCTTATTTTTATGGCTTTATCTATCAAGTATTTTTAATACATACATATCGATATTAAATATTGAGATTCTGAAAATTGCTAACGTAGATAATGGCCAAACCATATCTTTAATTAGGGTTGCACCGAACAAGCTAGCCGTAGCAAATCATTAAAGAAAAATACTAACACGTCTTAAGCTCATGAACAAAAATTCAACATTGAATAACTTTAGAAAAAATCTGAAGAAACTATCAAATGAAACTAAATTACGATAAGAAAGAGTCGCCGTAAATTAAAGATGGAAGAAAATAAGAATTAGAAAATAAGAGTTAAATTAGTTTAAATTAGTTTAAGACTTAAATTAGTTTATGAGTTTTGAGTTTGTGTTATTCTGTTCTTATTGTTTTGTCAATTTCAGTGTCTCAAAACCAGTTTCCGCCATCCTACAATACCTTGCAAAACAAAGTGACCATCAGTAGAATGAACTATTCTCGAGTATTGGCTTTCTTAATATTTTTGAATTTGATCTGATTAGACTGTTTCTTAATATAACACTTATTTCTGTGGGGAATTAAAAGTTACCGAAGATGAGTTATTTTTTAATTAAAATAAATTCATCGTGTATTTAAATATAAATGAACGTACAAGTAAATTATATAAGTCATCTACACAGTACTAGAGTCATCAGATTAATCTATTCACGGATCACATAAGTTATATAGCGATTCCAAAAGGGTCGATCAATTACCACTAGAGATATTAACAATTGGCAATACAGTACTGAGTACAGCCATCTACACAGTAGCATAGCCATTACATTAATCTACTCACTGTTCGTCTAAATTCTATAGCAATTCTAGGATCATCAATGGATATATGGATATCGCCAAATATTTTAACATTTGACAACACGGCACTGAGTATAGCCACATACTCAGTACTATAATTCACTGTTCGTCTAAATTCTATAGCAATTCTAGGATCATCAATGGATATGTCAATTATCGCCAAATATTTTAACATTTGACAACACGGCACTGAGTATAGCCACATACTCAGTACTATAGCCATTGAATTTATCTCTTCACTGATCATATAAATTCTGTACCAATTCTAGAATGCTACAGCCATAATCCTCAATGACAATACTCTTTTCGACATTCCTGTTTAAAATTTATCTTAACCTAACTCAACACAAGACTCTCGAACCTGATCAGATTATCATTATCTGGCATATTTTTTATCATCTATAACAAAAGACTTATGAAAATGAGAATACTAAATTATTTAAAAATCGTAATTATATAAAAGTTTAAAAATCAAATGAATTCTGCATCACCAAAATTTTCACATCCATAGAAAATATTGACCAAATGTCGATATCTTAGATAGAAACGAGTAATCGAAGTTCTAAACAATAGTGATGTTTACTGATCATGTTATAAACCTTATCTAACAGTTAACTCTAAGAAATGTGTACCTTTGGTAAATTGCTTGCAAAATTATGATCCCTAAATGACAAAGAACTTGCGCTTCAAGAAAGCAATTACGCATTAAATACGTGATAGATGCAACAATTTAATCAATTAACTGACGAACTGAAAGATACTACAGATGACAAACGACATTTTGAAAATTTGGAGTCTTGACATAAATATTAATAAGTATGGAGTCACTTCGAATCCATAAATTTTTTGATTAGATTAATTAGTATTAATACAGAAGATATTTTATTGTAACAATTTTTGTTTTTGCATTATTAATATTCTTCTTTGTATTCTCTTATAAGTTTTTTGATGTAAGTATGTAGTGCACTAATACACTGAAAATTTTGACTCCCTTAACTATATATATATACATATTTAAAATGGCATAAAATAGAAAAAACACATATTTATAGATAGATATCAATAATTTTTATTCTCTGCTGAATTCTGAATTTTTCCTTGCCACATATTTTCCATATTAATGATTTCTTCAGTCATAAATTTTACAATTTTTCTATGCAAATATGTATTGTATAGAAAATTATATTTTGTTTATAACATATTTAATATGTCATTCTGAGTTAAGAAAAATTCTGCGCTCTTACAATTATTCCCAATTATTCAAAATGTTACAACCAAAATAAAATACAACATACAAGCACAGAGAACGCCATTATTCAAGCTAACGTCCCATCCCTAACCTTGTCAACACCAGAACTGCCAAACAAGTCAAAATAACTAATTTCAGATTTTTCATTATAAAATTCTCAACTATTAAAAATCTGCAACTACATTTGGAAAAATAAATATCAAGTTTTACTTAAATAACAACACGATTTATTTTCATCCCATAATTTTAATTATTATCAACTTTTTACTATATTTATATGCACATTACAGGTCGATAGTTCTAACGATGAAATAACCTTCGGAAAATCACATAATATACACATACGCATTTTGTTTCCTAATATATTTACTGTTTTCGCAACGATTTTTAGGTTAGGTTAAGCAAGAGATTAAACGAAAAATCGGTGAATAACGAGTTGTTACCCGTACACTTGCTCAGAGTGACAGAACGATAGCTAGGGAAAAAAATTATCCACCAACGATAGCTGCGACGGGGTTATCGAATTCGCAGCTCTGACGTGACCATGGGTTGATAAAGCACACCTGTTCGGGGCGAAACGTCGGTGCAGTTACCGCGTGCGTCGAAATACCGACCGGAAAGTTAACCCCGCGTGAAACGCGACGGCTCCTGAATATTTCAGCCTTCCGTCAATCGCTCGAACGGCAACAGTGTGCGACGTTGCCACATAGTCGTTATGCGACTGTGTTTTTACACACACGGTGTCAAAAAAATATTTTCGCCGATTTTCATTCGGAATTTTAATCGTTTACTGCTGGATCGATAAAGTCGTGATTAAAAAATTGGATATTTTTTCTTTTTTTTTGATTTCGGGAAATGAAGTGTGGTAGAAATTGTATATTATCAGAGAAGACGATCATGCGTTTACACACACGATGTCAAAAAATATTTTCGACGATTTTAATCCAGAATTCTAGTCGTTTACTGCTGGATCGATAGAGTCGTGATAAAAAAATCGGATATTTCTCATCTTTTTATAGAAAATTTATATTAACCCTTTGCACTCGAGAGGTGAGCTTCAGTCACCATTTCATAAAATTTGGAAGATCGATATTAATTAATATATGGAATTTAATGTAATGTAACAGTGTGCGAGATATCGAAATCAAATAATTCTACAGTTCTATTATTATACAATTCTTTATTTACTGCTCAAAAAGGTATTGTCAGTATTTTAGTAGAGAATCTGAATTTCTACTCTTCTCTAATCAAAAATCGTCGAGTGCAAAGGCGTAATACTGATAAAATTCAAGATCAGTATTTCCACCCCCCCTTTTTTTCTTCGTTCCACACAACAATGTATAATAGGAATTGTATATTATCGAAGAATTGCCATTTTGTTGAGAAATATTGAAATTGCAGGTTAGCTTGATTGGGTACACTAGCGCCACCACTTTGATTCAAGAACGGTGTACATTCGAATCTAAAAGCATAGATATAGCTAATTTAATGATAATCGTATCAGCCTCTGTGTATTCAACTTTTGTTAAAAATTATATATTATAGAGAATATACTATAGCTGTACAGACAAATGTATATTATAATATACATATAGTAAGCACGACCAACTCAGAATAAAATACTCAATTTATTTTACACAGAATTAACCTCTCCACTAATCTATGTGATTCTTTTTTCATATAAATAAAAAAATATTAATTAATTACGAAAAAAATTTTCATTCCAAATTATTTTGTTACATGTGATTGAATAGGTCCATTTGTAAAAGACGTAACAAATATTTTATTGTACATGTTCAGCAAACAAATACTAGTCAAATAGTTCCATACCGTATACCCAAAATGTCGAGCAACAAATGTATCCACTCAACCTGATTCTAGGAAAATTCAACGGAAATTCAGGAAACAGTGGAAAAATTCACAGACATCCGTTAATCTTTAAATATCGAATTTATTAATACAGATTATTTTAAGATACGCAATAAAATAGGAGTAGCAAACCTTCCCTATGGAAAAATCAATAATAAGTATAATAATAATAATTATTATTATTGTCATATGCTACCTTCGTTCTCAAAAGAATCAATATTGGAGAACAGAAAAATACATGGACAATAAAGCCCAATGAAGATACAGCGCACATTTCCAAAATCAATTTTTTTGATAACAAAGAATTGCACAAAAAATGCATTTCTTATTTTTTATTTATTTATTTTAAAAAATGCATATCTTATTTTTTAATTATTTATTTTAAAAAATGTATTTCTTATTTTCTGCCTATTTATTCAAAAAAGGCATTTCTTATTTTGTGTTTATTTATTCAAAAAAATGCATTTCTTATGTTTCATTTATTTATTCAAAAAATGTGTTTTCTTGGTCACGTAGTTTGTTAAAAGATTAGTGTTTTCAATCCATAAATGTCTATATGGAAAATATTTGAAATGATCTAAAATAATAATTAGTGAGTTATCAACGTGTAGTGACAAAGCACGCTCCTGATAAGATTAGTAAAGCCCCTATTTAACTTATAATTGCGCTTCAGACAGTGTGGAAATAGAAAAATAGTTAATTCAGTTAATAATACCCAACCAACAATTTTTTTATTATTTTCAATACCCAATTAAGACATAAAATTAATATTTCCCAAATATAATGAAAAATAGCAGTTCGAGGAAAACACCCTATTTTATAACAGATTTACCAACGCCTTAAATTCAGAAGTATAGTGTATAATAATTATACATAACGCTATACTAAATGTCTACTTACTACATCCGAAAACTACTACAAAACCGAAACTAAAATACGAAAATATATCAACATCACACATTTTGTTAATTCAATCCCAGATATAATAAATAAAAATCGATAGTAAACTTGTACAGGATATTTTAAGCTAAATAATATTTCACATAACCAGAAAAAATAATAAAATAGCATTTCAAAAAATTGGAAAAATATGACGGTTAAAATACACATTATAAAAGAATAGGAATAACGATCATTTGCAATTAATAAAAACAATTTTATTTCTCATTAGAAAAGAATTACGCATTTTTCAAAATTTACATATATTATTTTATATAGACATTTAATTACCAAAATATTATTTAAAAAGACAACAGGATTATGAAATTAAAATTAACGTTAAACGATAAAAAAGGGAAATATTTTTATTTTACTAGATCCTGTAATGGAAAAGCGCGTTTTAGTTCATAATTGTTTCATAGTTTATTATGCAATATTTATTTTGAAATACCCTGTACAAGGAAACATGACTGAAACATTAAAATTTCTCGAAAACGTGGCATATGTTAGCCAGAATTAATCGGCTGATTCGGTATGCACAAGAGCAAGAAGAAAGGAGAAGCCAGCGGGCGCGATGACAAAATAATGATCATCGAAAAGCGTCTGAAGAGTGTGTACACATGTGTGCGTGCATGAGAGCAAGAGAGAAAGAGGCAGCACGAGCCACGCGACGCAACACACCGGTTTAACGAGCAGCGTCACGTGGCCACCGACACGCAGAAGCAGAAAAGCCGCGAGTAACGTCTGGTTGCGCACGTGTATGTATACGTATAAACGTGCCGAGGGGCAAACGAAAGCGTAGAGAAAAGGGTACAACGTCAGAGAGGCAGAGGAAAAAAGAAAAGCGAAGTTTGAAAGAGCGCCTGCTCGAACTGGCCGCGTGTATTCCTCTCGCTCTTCCTCGCGAAACGTGTACTCTTTCACTCTTTCTCCCACTGGTGTAGTCCGCAACATCGTTTACCTCTCTCTTTATGACGCACAGATCGATTCTTTCTTTCTCTCTCGCTCCCTCTTTCCTCATCCACTCAGCTACACCCTTTCCTTTCCCTTTCTTCGACGACCGTGCACGACACCACGCACACAGATACACGACAGAGGTATACACAAATGCACGCACACAGCCGTACGACGCCCTCGTCGATAATTCTCATGTGCACGAACTCACCCGTTCATCCTGATGGTAGATCCCCACGTTGACGGTTCTCCTCGGGCCGATGTTAGGTTAAGTGAACTCCCGCGTTTGACGTATCCCGGTACGCAAACGGTCGCCGAAGTGTATATCCGGCAGCGATCTCAGCGACGACACGAAGACGCAACGAAAACAACAGGTTGCATGTGACGGCGGTACAAATATGGCGGCGAAAAAATCACCGTTCCACCCGGCGCGACGCAAACCGCGGCTGTTTTCGCGTGCACACGATATAAACTGCCTCCGGTCGCGTGTCTCTTTCTCACTCGTCACATACACGATGTGTGTCTCTGTCGCGTGTCAGGTAACCTTTTTCTCTGACGTCTGTCTGCAGTGTCTGTTTGTCTCTTTCTCCCACTTTGTCGCTCTCTTCCTGTGTAGCTTGGCTCGAACGATTCACCTGTCCCTTGAATCTTACCGTTTCTCTGTATTTGTCAAAAACCGCACAGAATCGTCACCGCCGCACCCGAATGCTACTGCACTCGCTGCCGTCACCGCCTCGATCGACGTGAACGTTCGAAACGATGCGGATTACGGGTTTTCATGCGGACACACACGCGGTCTCATTCGCACGAACCCACCGGAAGAAAAACTCCTCGAACAAAAGACCGCCGGACAACCGGAAGAAAAAGGAGGATTTCGAAGAACACAGATCGTACACACGACTCACACACGCCGAATCGTCGTCACGAGCGACAGAAGACACGCGCTGCCACTTTTGGGCCGTGGCATTTCGCAAGATAGATGTACATTCTGATGCGTTCAGTTGTGCATGCTGCTGCCATCTGTCGACGGATTTCGGCGGTAGACTCGTGTGTTAGGCGGTAAAATTGTTTTTAACCATCGTAAGGTTTTAAATTGAATTATTTCATTTGTAAATTTATTTATCTAAATATTTAAATATTTTTTACTCATTTAGGTATAATTTTGTTACAATTTATGACTCCAAGTACAATATTCAAATATACTAATCAATAAATATAAATTTAGTAACAGTTAATAAATTGGAGGTCGAGATTCGAGTCAATGATAACAATATTTAATTAATGTAATAAGATGGAAAATATATAAAATAGACATATAATTTAATACATTTTTTTTATTCCATAGGTCGATATTTCAGATACCTTTTTCACCATTTTACTGTCATTTCCAACATTACTGATCCAACACAGAATAAAATTACAACATTAGTTTATAATTATTATCCTTGTTACTTTATTTCATTTATTATTTAATTAATATTATCAACATTAATATTAGCGATGATTTATTGTGATGATTAGTGGAATTAAAGTCAAATTTGACTATAAAAGTACAAATAAGGATATATATCTTAAATAAAGTATTATATTATATATTAAAGTACCTTGTCTAATCCAAATTGCTGACAAATAGTCTATCAGAATAGTGATTCTATACAGAAATAATTATGCCTTCAATTTTTTCCGTTTTGTTTTTAATTTTAACTGTATAACATTTCAAAACTGTTTGATTGATGTAAGATAAGAAGGATACCTCCTTAATCAGTAAGTTTCATTATGATTTCATATTCAATTTGGATCATTGTTAATACAAGAATAAATAACAGAAATTTTTAACAATCTTTCCTTATATGAATAAAATTTACCCTACTTTTCTATTAATATGCTTTAATTATTAAGATACAGAATAATTTCCTTGTTTCATTTCATTGTAGGTGATCATTAATAATTGCGAATAATTAAATAATACATTATTATCATATTAATAACGGTATTAATGATAACAATGATATTAGCAATTCGTAATAACGTATGAATAGTAATAGTCAATTATACTGATCAAGTATTCTATATAAATATTAATTGTTAATAAAATTAAATAACACATAAATTATAATAATATGAGATTCTAAATAAGAAAGCAGAAAAATTTATAATGATATTAATTATAATCTTCCTCTAAAAGTATGATTTTAGTTCATGCTGAAATATAATAATTTCAAATATAATGCAAATATAAAACAGACATAACATTTGTTCAAATTGTTCAAATTATTTGCTGCAAGAATATTTCTCATAATATTAAACTTCTATACAATATTAGGTTTTCTAAGGTATTAAAAATTTCTGACATCTTTTTTTATGGCATTCAAATTTCAATTTGTCGCACAATTTTCAATAAGAGAGATTCAAATTTTTCCTCTTGGTAGGTGACACTGCAAGACGAAGCACCATATTACGATAAAATATGATGGTGAAACGTATTACCATGTTCGGGATGCGTTATCTGTCGGTAATGTAGTACATTTATTTCTATTTTATTATCATTTGTTCATTACCACTAGCGAGAGTGCTTATATCGTATTTAGTGATACTGGAAATAACATAAAAGTGATAAAGGAATCCTAAAGCTCTCGTAATATGAGATAAAATACGAATTAAGTAATAGATAAATACCCTATATTTCATTTATAGCAATAGATACTTTGTATCAACTTTGGAAACAATGGTTCGAAGATAAAGTACTGTTATATCCAAAAATTAATAACTAGCTTCTTTATACCATTCCTCTATTATGTTCAGAGAAAGAAGCATCTAATACAATATATCTTTATGTGAGAATTTAAAAAGCAACAGATCAATGTATTATTATCTTTCTGTCACTTCCGACGTTATCGATTGAACACGAAATGTTATAACAATAATAATGGTTATAGTTAAAATTAAAATTATATATGGCACAAATTACATTTTTTTCCATAAATTCGTATTAATGTCAATATAAGGTGCCAATTTCTCCAAAAAATATTATCGTGCCATGTTATATATAAGTACTCCTTAAGACATAAATAAATGAATGTAAAATTTATATATTAATTCTAGGATGAAATGATACTGTAATTTTATTTAATAACATAAGTTATTATATATTACCACATATTGTTCGTTAATAATATAAATTTTAATAAATGATATAAAATTATATTACACTTCATAATATGAAAATATATTTGTAAAAATATATACAATTTCATATATTCCTATAACAAATAGAGAAAACTGTTAATATAAAATAAAGCTCAGAAATTTTCCGAATTATTGAATTACATGCAAACGTTGAATTGAATTACACAGAATATAAAAAATTAAATATTTATAAAAATTGTATACAATTCTCAGAACTAAATAATCACTAAAATTGTATACAATTACCAGACCTAGCTATATAATTATGAAATATACTTTTCACAATGATATTTATTATAGTTACAAAGATTAAACAAAATTTAATTTTCAAAATTATATGCTAACTAAATAAACAAAGAATTCTAATTTTCTGTAAAAATATAAAGGAAAAATAAACAAACTGTTACTTAGTTTAGCAAAAATTATAAGCTTAAAATGTTTTAAGGCAGTTTTTAAAAACACCCTATACAGCACATATAATCAATACCCTCGCCGCAAGGAATACCTAGGCCAATGCGTTCAACCTTCTGCTGTCTTCTAACATCCCTGTAAGGTTGTTTATTCGGTCTCTGTCCTGTGTGTTCGATTCTCCAATTTGTCTTCGAATGGAGTCTTTCTCCATCGTTCGTAATGCATTTAACATGCAGATAGGGGCTAACAAACATCAGAAGCATTAACATAACTAACGCATACTTATTTCCTGTTACTCGCATCATAAAGTATCACGCGAACTCTTAGTTCCATACTTGCCTGATCATATGAGGCCGAATGTTTCGTAGTTCGGGAGTAGTTTGTAGCCGGTTCGCAAAACATCGGTTTCTATGTCGCTATGTAGTTATAGCACTATGTATACTCTCTTACGTTTATGTGTATAGCTTTACTTCTACTAGGAGTACATGACGATCTATTTTGTTCCTAATTACTCGATGCCATCTTCCCTCTGTAAATGTCACTGTTTATAACAAAATATTCTTTGTTAACAATTAATAAATTCTTATTATTTAATACCTGAAAAATATTGGTACTTAATAGACATAAGAAATAGAACTATATTTATGTTAATTTCTCGATACCCATCTTCCCTCTGTAAATGTCACTGTTTGTAATATAATATTATTTGTTAACAATTAGTAAATTATAATTTGGAAATTATTTGATTCTTGAAAAATATTGATACGTAATAGACATAAGGAATAGAACTGTATTTCTGTTAATTTCTCGATGCCATCTCCCCTCTGTAAATCTCACTGTTTATAACAAAATATTCTTTGTTAACAATTAATAAATTCTTATTATTTAATACTTGAAAAATATTGGTACTTAATAGACATAAGAAATAGAACTATATTTCGGTTAATTTCTCGATACCATCTCCCCTCTGTAAAATCTCACTGTTTATAACATAATATTTTTTGTTAACAATTAGCAAATTCTCATTATGTGAAAAATATTGGTATTTAATAGACATAAGGAATAGAACTGTATTTCTGTTAATTTCTTGATGCCATCTTCCCTCTGTAAATGTCACTGTTTCTAACATAATATTCTTTGTTAACAATTAATAAATTCTTATTATTTATTACTTGAAAAATATTGATACTTAATAGATATAAGATATAAAACTGTATTACTGTTAATTTCTCGATACCATCTTCCCTCTGTGAATGACACTGTTTGTAATATAATATTCTTTATTAACAATTAATAAAGTAATATAATATTCTTTGTTAACAATTAGTAAATTCTCATTATTTCATTTTTGAAAAATATTGATACTTAATAGACATAAGATATAAAACTGTATTACTGTTAATTTCTCGATACCATCTTCCCTCTGTGAATGTCACTGTTTGTAATATAATATTCTTTGTTAACAATTAATAAATTCTTATTATTTGATACTTCGAAAATATTGGTATTTAATAGACATAAGGAATAGAACTGTATTTCTGTTAATTTCTCGATGACATCTCCCCTCTGTAAATCATACTGTTTATAACATAATATACTTTGTTAACAATTAGTAAATTCTCATTATGTGGGAAATATTGGTGCTTAATAGACATAAGATATAAAACTGTATTGCTATTAATTTCTCGAGATCATCTTCCCTCTGTAAATCTCACTGTTTACAATAAAATATTCTTTGTTAACACTTTGTAAATTCTCATTATTTGATACTTGAAAAATATTAACATTTAATAAACCCAAGGAATAAAACTGTATTACTGTTCAATGATATAGTTAGGTTTTAAATTCTTAATATAAATATCACGAATAACATTAATTTTTCAAAACAATGTTTTAATTCTATAGAATTCTAATTTTAACAACTTACAATATTGCAAGGTACATCTTTTATATATATTTCAAGTTCTAAGTTATTATTAAAATTGGCAGGCAAATAATATATAATAAATAATAATATTTATTAAATAACGATTTTTAATTAACAAGAAATAAAGCCTATATTGATATAAAACTTATTTAACAATAAATTTCTTTGAAAAAATTCAGATGCATTATAGACAATATATTTCTAATCCTACAATAATATTAGAACCAGAAATCCAAGTAACGAGAAAGAATTTACATTATCAATAAATATAATTCTACATCAATATGACTGAACACATACCCTTTAAAAGCTCAGTTACATTGGAGACAAGCTTCCATACATAATCTCCTGGTGTCTTGTAGACTCTGTTTGGTATCAAATGGCCGCCAATGCCGTGACCAGTCATGAACCTACAACGAGAGAACTTTATAGGGTATTTATTCCCCTATAACGAAGGTCGATAACCTCTCCCCAAAAGAATACCGATAAAATAACATTTTTATCATAGAAAATATTTCAACCTCATTTTCTAACACGAAATAACTGTAAACTGAAAGTATACATAATGCATATTTCGCTTGACCATTAACAACTGCATCCGTAGTTGTGGCGGGCATTTCAAAAATGCTTCGCGGGCGTCCAAGTGTTCGCGGGCGTCTCGTTCCCGACTATATAGCTTCCAGGACCGTAGAAGATAAATGAAGACGTTCTTGGAGGGAGATCTGTCCCCACTGCTCCTTCTTCCTTTGCGTTCCTGGTCTCTTGGCCGTTTCTGTTTCTTTCAAAGCCACTGAAGCGGCAAATCCGTCTACCCCCTGGAAACTTAAGGGCGCAACCTCAAGTGAACACGGTACACACGTGTACATGATGCATTCCTAGTCCTCCTGGAATAGTCTTCAGAGACAAACTCCACTTCCATTCCAGAGGAACAAAGTCGAGTATCGAACACGTTAAGTGGCCCATAAAAATTCGTTCTCCTTCGTATACCTTACCTATTATAACCCGTTATTCAGTAGCCATTTTATTATTCTTAAATACCGTTTTAAATACCCTTAGTCGTCATTTAGTTCCAATCGAAGGTTCAGAAAATTATGATAAAATGAATTCAGTAATGACTCACATTAAAGGAATTAAATGAAATTTTAACAGTTTAGGGAAAATGTTTGATATCTTAGAATTGGTTGCCGAGAGTACATAGCTAATAATCACATTTCTAAGTTCCATTAAATACTATTAAATTGATACAATTATTATACAACGTTAGCTCACTTAATATACCAATATAAAATTAATATAATTATAAGAAACAAAATTAATTATAAAGTCTCCATTTTTATAATAAAAATAATAAGATATAAAATAAATAAATGTGTCTAACTCGTATTTTACACCACATCAATCACGCACTCGATCACGACACGTGAAACTTAGCGTACAAATCGATAGGAAAGCATCACGTAAGCGGATTACGATTTCGAAGCAGAAGCAGTGCCCATTGACGAAATGAGGCGTATTACGGAAATGCTCGAAGGAAATAAGATTTCACAAGGGATGAGTGGACTCTGCATGCTTCCATGCTACCCTGGTTGAAGGTGTTTCGTATTACACGTGCCTGTAAGCTTGAAACACCCTGGACAACATCGAAAGCGTTCCATCAAGCAGTTTCGGGGAAATGCTCGTGAATAGAGCAGCTTCTTCATAATTTCATGCTATGCTCATGTAAAATTAGCATATTAATAAGAAAGACGGCGACAGCGGTCAGGATAGCAGGATGAAATCGCAAGAGGATCATCGTTGAAGTTCCTCCTTCCACTTCCGAGCATCCTTCACTGCTCCTGTGAGTCTCTGCGTTCCTAGTGATCGAGTCTCCGCATTTAGAACTCAATGAAGCGCATCTAATTGCGGTTATTACGATGATGCTGGGACGTAAAGACCACTGCATATTTGCGTGGTTGCTTCATCATGTAGGTTCGGGTACCGTCACTTGTATACTTCCACGAATAACAAAATTCCCACTGTTAACCTCGAAACAAACTTATCACAAGTTCCTTCGATTTTTATAATAGATGTTCCATTGTTTATAAAAATCATACCGATTTTAATTGAATAAATGTATTTACATTTCGGATTTTAATTAAATAAATATATTTACTTATGTGATTAAATTCTCACTGTTGACTTCGAAACAAAATATCACAAGTTTCTTCGATTTTTACAATAGATGTTCCATTGTTTATGAAAATCATACAGCTTTAAATTAAATAAATATATTTACTTATCTGATTAAATTCTCACTATTGACCTCTAAATCATAAGATTCTTCGATTTTTACAATAGAAGCCCATTGTTTATGAAAATTATACCGATTTTAATTGAATAAATATATTTACTTACTGGATTTTAATTAAATAAATATATTTACTTACTGGATTTTAATTAAATAAATATATTTACTTGCCGGATTAAATTGTCACTATAGATCTTGAAACAAACTTATCATAAGTTTCTCCGATTTTTACGATAGATGCCCATTGTTTATGAAAATCGTACAGATTTTTATTGAATAAATATATTTACTTATCGGAGTTTAAATAAATAAATATATTTACTAATCGGATTAAATTATCACTGTTGACTTCGAAACAAAATGTCACAAGTTTCTTCGATTTTTACAATAGATGTTCCATTGTTTATGAAAATCATACAGCTTTTAATTAAATAAATATATTTACTTGTCTCATTAAATTCTCACTGTTGACTTCGAAACAAAATGTCACAAGTTTCTTCGATTTTTACAATAGATGTTTCATTGTTTATAAAAATCATACAGATTTTTATTGAATAAATATATTTACTTATCGGAGTTTAAATAAATAAATATATTTACTTATCGGATTAAATTATCACTGTTGACTTCGAAACAAAATGTCACAAGTTTCTTCGATTTTTACAATAGATGTTTCATTGTTTATAAAAATCATACAGATTTTTATTGAATTAATATATTTACTTATCGGAGTTTAATTAAATAAATATATTTAGTTATCGGATTAAATTCTCACTGTTGACCTGGAAACAAACTATTTAATTTTCTTCGATTTTTACAATAGATGTTATATTGCTTATAACAATCATACAGATTTTAATTAAATAAATGTACATATATACTTATCGTATTACGTTGTTACGTGAATTTTCTTCTTGTGTTCAAGATCTTCTTCGATGGGATTAATGTAGTTGATACGTCCACAGGATACGAATGTTTTCCATTGGATCTATAAAATCTGTGAATGTCGTTAATGATAAACAAGAAAACGTTGAATGGAGGAACTGGTTAGTTGCGTTTTAAGGAATGTCAAATACCTTAACCTGTTTCCGGGGCGAAACTCCAAAGCCACCATGGTCTCCTGCTAACAGGGATATCACTTTTCATTTTTTTCATATCTCATCGTGGACTTTCGGTGCTTGGAACCAAGCAGTCGACTTAATTCTCACTTTCCTTCATTCCATTAAGCAACCTGAACTCCCTCACTTTCAATCATATCTTCAAACAGATAAAAATTATTTACCCAGTTACCATTTAATTTCTTCCAAACGTTGCTCTGTTCATAGTGTCCTATAATTAATTTCTTCGATTAACATTAACATTTGAATATTTATAAAATTATAAGTAAATTATAGAAAGAATTTCATAAAAGAAGGGATAAATGTTATTGGAAGCCTGGATTGTCACTTCTCATTTATATGAAAAGAAGGGGAAACAGATGAGGTTAGAGGTTGAGAGGTTAAACACCTGATTATGTATCTATATTTACGTATTTCGTTCGAGGGATACGAGTTGCTCCATTGAATCCTGCGAACCTGATACCAAACGTATCGTGATTTGCTCTTGATGCTGCCTTTTCTCCCTTTCTTTTCCCCATTCATATGACCTCAATGCGAAAACACCCAATCACGATACACGAGACAATAGCTACGGAACATGGACTCCTGATTACGGATGTATCGAAAACGATTCGACTTTCTCCTCAATTCTGATATCTTTAAACCCCAAGACAGACCAATGAAGATGTAACAACTCTTCTCGATTTAATACACCGTAATATTGTCTTTACAAGACCATTTACCTGGCATTTGCGTGTGCTTATTAACGCAATAAGCGGGTAAATAATAGCAACAATATTTGGCGGGAAATATTTGAAATGGTTTAGTAACGCGAAAATTATATCGCGAATAGCGATAGAGATTCGTAAATTACAGCGCATAAATAGGAATTATAATACGTACACGTTGCAACCGATTATTATGACATACAGATTGATCGAAATCTCTGTCTCGACAGGGAGGAGACAGACACGAGGAGTCACGAGTGACACGGCGTGAACAGAAGCGTATTTGGTGCCATATTACATGCGCAGTGTAAACAACTCCGTTACATCAATGTAGTAGGGGAATAAGGCAGGCAAGGAGGTACTCTGGCGGGAAACCGGCGAACCAGAGACACATATTACTGCGAAGCAGAGCAGAGCCTTTTAACATTATCGAGTACTGTATATTTAACCTATATTTTTATTAGATGAAATACACGAGTTTATTTTAAATTTGATTTTATTTAGAATCAAAAATTAATGGTGATTTTAATATCTTCGTTATTCATTTATTCTTTTCCTTTTCGTTTATTATACTAAATGGTATTACATTATCGAGTATTGTATATTTAATCTGAATTTTTATTGGATGAAATACACGAGTTTATTTAAAATATAATTTTATTTAGGATTGGAAATTAATGGTGATCTTTATATCTTCGTTATTTATTTATTCTTTTCCTTTTCATTTGTATAGTAAATAATGTTACATTATTGAATGTTATATATTTAACCTAAATTTTTATTACATTAAATACACGAGTTTATTTAAAATTTAATTTTATTTAGGATTGGAAATTAATGGTGATCTTTATATCTTCGTTATTTATTTATTCTTTTCCTTTTCATTTGTATAGTAAATAATGTTACATTATTGAATGTTATATATTTAACCTAAATTTTTATTACATTAAATACACGAGTTTATTTAAAATTTAATTTTATTTAGGATTGGAAATTAATGGTGATCTTTATATCTTCGTTATTTATTTATTCTTTTCCTTTTCATTTATTATACTAAATAGTGCTATATTATCGAATATTGTATATCTACCCTAAACTTTTATTAGATAAAATGCACGAGTTTATTTTTACATTTTATTTTATTTAGAATTGAAAATTAATGGTAATTTTTATATCTTCCTTATTTATTTATTCTTTTCCTTTCCATTTGTATAGTAAATGATGCTACATTATTGAATGTTATATATTTAACCTAAATTTTTATTAGATGAAATGCACGAGATTATTTAAAATATAATTTTATTTAGTATTGAAAATTAATGGTAATTTTTATATCTTCGTTATTTATTTATTCTTTTCCTTTTCATTTATTGTACTAAATGGTGTTATATTATCAAGTGTTGTATATCTACCCTAAATTTTGATTAGATGAAATGTACAAGTTTATTTTTAAATTTTATTTAGAATTGAAAATTAATGGTGATCTTTATATCTTCGTTATTTATTTATTCTTTTCCTTTTCAATGTCGAGTGTTATATATTTAGGCTAAATTTTTATTAGATGAAATGCACCAGTTTATTTTAAAATTATATTCATAAATGAAAACTAATGGTAATTTTATATCTTCGTTATTTATTTATTCTTTTCCGTCTCATTTGAATAGTAAATGATGTTACATTATTTAGTGTTATATATGTAACCTAAATTTTTATTAGATGAAATACAAGTGATTATTTAAAATTTTATTTTATTTAGTATTGAAAATTAATGGTAATTTTTATATCTTCGTTATTTATTTATTCTTTTCCTCTTAATTTATATAGTAAATGATGTTACATTATCGAGTATTGTATATTTAATCTGAATTTTTATTGGATGAAATACACGAGTTTATTTAAAATTTAAATTTATTTAGAATCGAAAAAGAATGATGATTTTTATATCTTCGATATTTATTTATTCTTTTCCTTCTCATTTATTCTACAAAATAGTGTTATATTATCGAGTGTTGTATATCTAACCTAAATTTTTATTAGATGAAATGCATAAATTTATTTTAAAATTTTATCTAGAATTGAAAATTAATGGTAATTTTTATATCTTCGTTATTTATTTATACTTTTCCTTTTCGTTTGGTATAGTAAATATTGTTGTGACAGATAATTATTTGAAGATGTGGTTAGAGGTGAAGCAGAGGCTGGTATACTATTATTTTTGCGGTAGGTTATTGATGTATTCGCGGTGAATTCTAGGGACTTTGTATGGAGGATGAGGTCGCGGCCTATTCGCAATTTACGATTCAATATTTAATGAAGATAGGCGAATTCATATCTTCCATATATCGTTAGATAGGAAAGCAGGATGTTCAAGAGCTATGGGTTATGGCGTAGTCGTCATATTTTCATGGAGTACACCATTTCACCATGGCAACACCCTAGCGGCCATTGCGAGCCGTCAATTACGAGTATGTGGTATTGAAATACTTTAATATAGGATGATTTATTGGGCGTATCTAAAGGTACGTGGTAGATATCTGATAATCTACTAATTTTATATATGACATTAATTTATGCACAATATGGATTATTATAAATTAATAATAACAAACATTCTCTTATTTTATTGTAATTTGTTCTCTACCCATATGATAATTAATAACAATAGGAATAAAGAATATTGCATTAAAATAAAATATAAATTGAATTTTATATTATTTATATTACTGTTCTTTTATGGACATTTTTTAAATATTAAACATATTTTTCATTGAGATATTGGAATTAAAGAAAGTAAAAAGCATTGCTTAGATTTAGCATATTTAATTTCACAAAGATTTAAGATTATATTAGGATTGGATTATTATAAATTGTTATCATAATTGGGCATAAAATAAAAATTACAACAAATTTCTATTTTTCATAGAATGAATAAATTCAAATAAAATAATAATTAATATTAGAATCTATGTAATATATGAATTATTTATTCCATATTATTGGAAATATAAATTAAGAAATAATACATACCATGTTTAATAAATTACATAGTATCACGTTGTAAATTTTACATTCGTAATTTAATAAACAAACACGTATATACATATAATAATTTTATTTTATGGTGTGTTATATTTCATTTCAGTATATAAACAATCTTATTTATATTTAGTCGAAAAACTAAATCATGTTTCTAGATTTTTATGTTTATTTAACACTTAATTGAAAAGAAATTGCAAATTTTAATGTGATATGTTTACATAGTGTTTGCGTACCTCCCGACGTAGTGGTATCCTTCAAAACATATATGATTCGAGAATCTTATATTCACCTTGCAACATCTGATGAAATCCTGTTCAAAATGCGTAGATGTGTCTCGTTGAAGAAAAAGCGTAAGGGAATGAATATATGATGGAATAACGTTTCAGGACTTCAGCTCAAACGACTGCCAAGTGGAAAACAAAACAAAAGAAATTTTAACTTGGCACTTTTACACATTTTAATTAAATATAGTAAATTCTTGACAAACAATACGAACTTCGTTCAAATACTAATCGATAGAAATTATTATAAATTATTATAAATAATTAATAAGTATATTCTCGTCCTCTTTCCTTCTTTCTTTAATCGATATTAGTAATTTTAATGATGATAAGTATGACGAGCAATTTAAGTATTCTATGTCATCACATTATTAATCTTATTTATTGAATTGTTATTTGTAAATAACTATCAGTGCTCTTTAAAATAAAAATTATTTAAATTTACTATTAAACTCGAATATATTGTTATATATTATTATATGTATTATATGGGCTGTTCATTGCACAAATTGATTAACTCCATAAAACAAAAAGTGGAGAAATGTAATGAAATAATGTATATTGTTTTTTAAAATTCCCTTTAAAATTTAAATCGAAATAAATATCGTAGAATGCATAAATACAAATATAACTTTCATCTAACGGTATATAAAATTTATTAGAAAAAATAGCCAAAAGGTAATCGTTAGTAATGTTACCATTTTTATGTTACTGGAAGAGTTAATCGATTTGGCAAGCGAAAAAGTAATAAATTTAAATTTTACTAAATTTTACTTAAATTCTGATAAGACGGCGCTAAAAAATTCACCGTTATCATTCATGGCTTGCTAGTGCATTCGAGTTGCATTATTGCAACGATTTACATTAGAGTACGGAGTTAATCAAAGTGACCTCTGAAATAAATTATTTATTATTTAGTGGCCAAAAAATTTTTGTCGTTTAACGGTGTTATCATAATTATCAGGGAAAGTTATTATAAATATAAAAAGTTATGACTATACCAAATGCTTTGACACTTAAATTTCAGATTTTTCAAAAAGTGGAGTTAATCGATTTGTGCAGTGAACGACTCATATGTATATACATAAGTAAATGATGTATATGTTTGTAGCACTTGTAATTATTTATTTATATTTATATTTACTTTATATTTAACATTGTAATATTTCGATATTTATAAATATTTAGAAGCCTCACACATTTGTATTTAAATATATCAAATGTAATCGTTTATAAGTATTAATACTCTAAATATACAAAATACGTAGAATATTTTGAAATTCCTAAAAATTGTAATTGTTTCGAGACATACTGCTTTCAAACATATCGTACATTGTATCGAGACTGTTATCATTGAACTTATCTTCTACATCGTCGATCATAAAATTTCTAATGATAATCAATACTGCCTACCTCAATGTACAAACGTGCAATCACGAATCAAATCAATCCTAATACAGAAAAATTTCTTAACTTTCGTAACTTGTTACGTGAACTAGTTTTTAATCGATACCATTTTGAAATAAGAAATTAAAAACTAATGATATTAAATCGATATTAATTTTTGCAACCGCAAATAGGGTATCATGCACATACACTATAAACCTATCATTAAATATGAACATCATAAAATAAAATAAATAAAAATTTCTGTGAAATATACGTAATAGAAAACGACGGTCACTTCGATTGTTTCTTATCCTATTAATTATAAAACATATAATTATTATATAATTTATAATTATCACACAAAGGAAAAATATTAAATTTGTTGTTAAATTGTTATTGTTTCTTGTTTTATGTGTATATTCGTACATGTTGTATTATTTCGCGAATTTAAATTAGAGTTTTTTAAAATTAATTCAAAAATATTGCCGGCCCCTGGCAACGTTTGACTGCGTAAACGTGCGGCCATTAAAGTGTTAACTTGTTTCGTTGCAGCAATTATAGAAACATACATTAAAAGTCACATCTCTAATTAAATAAATCACTAATCTTAAAATTACCGTCTTATAATACGTACTGAAATATATATTCACAAATGAGAATAATTGTTGGATCGAATTGACGGACACGTGTAATTATAAATACAGTAACAAAGGAACAAATATATTAGGTTATGTTCTTTTCACGTCACGCTACGTATGTCCTCGAGCCGGCTATGTTTGTAAACATGCAGGATTATCAATTCTCCGTTTATGGCATCGTATCATGACATACCATAATATATATAATTATACCACATAGGTATAAATCAACCTTAAACAACAAATATCGTCTATTGATTTCGCATCAAAAAAAAAGGGAAGAAACTTTTGGGACACCCTAATATATGTTTAATGATATGAGACGGTACAAAATATAAGTACAGTATTTCTCTCTGTCCCTCCCTACGCACTATTCAGTAGTACGGTTAATTCGCGACTGCCGCACGACACACGTAACGCCTTCACGATATTCCCAACGATCTCTGTTATTGATTGCGCACGCGTCATAGCCGGGAGTTTTGAATTCCTCTGGTCCACAATAATTAAAGCGGTAAATTGAAAATAAGTGTATACAATATAAATAAGTTTCTATCTGGATACAAATTAACATTATCTCTGTTGTATTATATTATAACATAATATAATAATACTGTTACTATAGTACTGCAATACCAACACTAACTACTAACTTATAATGTAATATACTATAGTATATAATATAATGTACTATTTATTTATTCACTACGTGATTTTATCACACTATGTTAATTTGCAAATAAGAAATATACTTTTATTTACTTAATTGAGGTGAAATTAAATTCTATTTTTAATATTAGTATAAATATAGTAAATTGACATAGATTAGAGATACATATATTATACATAGTAGCATTGGTATTAGAATGCTATAGTAATAGTATTATCGCTAATCTATGTCAATTTACTATATTTATACTAATATAAAGAAAAACTAATTGAACTATAATAATAGTGCTAATTAAACTATAGTAATAGTACTATAGTACTCTAATACCAATACCAACAACTAACTTATAATATAATATACTATAGTATATAACATAATATACTATGTATTTATTTACTACGTGATTTTATCATATTAAATTAATTTGCAAGCAAGAAATATATTTTTATTTACTTCACTGAGGTGAAATTAGTTTTTCTTTTCAATATTAGTATAAATATAGTAAATTGACATAGATTAGATATACATGTATTATACATAGTAGTATTGGTATTAGAGTACAATAGTAATAGTACATCTACCAACTTATAATATAATATACTATAGTATATAACATAACATACTATTTATTTATTTACTACGTGATTTTATCACTCTATGATAATTTGCAAACAAGAAATATATTTCTATTTACTTCACTGAGGTGAAATAAATATTTTTTTGAATATTGGTATAAATATAGTAAATTGACATAGATTAGCAATACATATACAGAATCAATTCGACGCCAGGTCACCATTCGATGATTAATTTGTCCAGAGATGACTGTCCAATTCCAGCAACTGCGAGTCACGGTCGATAAAGTCACCACCCTCCACCTCTACCCTCTCCATCGCTCACCTACCCAACCCCCCGAGGAACCCCCATGAAGCCTGTGAAACAGCCAATTCATCCTCAACCCGATACAACATTCGTCGCTGTAAGTGGTAAAAACTCGTTTTCCCCACCACCACGGTGTCCGCGGAATCCGAAGAAGAAGATCTGGTGGGGCGGGTTCCTTCGACCCTTGGCGGCCCTTCCGGGGGACCAGGAGGTCTGCCGGCTCGGCGTAGAGGTTCCAAGGCCAAACGAGCTCCATCCACGTGCTGCGATCCTGCTGAAGCGTGGGCGCGGTCTCCCCGAGGGCTGGCCGAGGCCAGCGAAGGTCGCACCCTTTTTCGACTGGCGTGCGCCTGGCCCTTTCGTCCAACCTCGTGCGACCATCTGTCCCCTACCAGCCGCGCGACCGTTGTCCTCCGACCTCTCCACCTTTCTTCCGAGCGATCCTGAAGGAACGGCTTGTCCCGTCCGTGGGACCCTAGGCGCAGGCGCGACGGCGGAACCACGTGGCTGCTTCCCATTTATTTCGGCTTAACGCGGTTCTCTTATTATACAGGCCGTGTCAGGAAGGCTGGGCGGGTATTCGGCTGGATTGTCGATGCCACGCGTGCATAGGGAAGAAGGAGAGGTTCCATGAATGGCCTGGAACCTTTGGGCCTTCGTCATTCGGGTATATACGGTTATTTTAAGAATTTTTTGAATTTTATTCGGAATCTTCTCACTGCTTTATTAAGTTATTTACTGGTGTCTGTCAGTTGTGTCTTTTGTTATTGTTTTTGTGAATTGTGTGTGTACTGAGATTGATGCATATGTTAGGTTTATCGTTTTAGGGATGTTTAGGAAGGGTTGTTTTCATAATTGTAATACAAAGTGAAGTGTTATTTATAAAATTTTGTAGAAATGTTTGGTGTAATTTGGAATTATGGTACTTCAAGTAGATCATGTACGTTCAATGTACTGGGTATATATTCTATCTTGTAATGGAAGCTACTAATGGGTAGTTCAAATTTGTGTTTTTAATATTACACGTAATATAGACTATATGTGATTTCTGTTTGTTTCGATACGACAATTTTGTTAAGTATTTTTACTCGTTTTGTATTTGTACTTGTTGGATGAGACGTATAAAGAGTTATAATAGAATATTTTTTTAAATATTGACACGTTAACGACTATGTGCTAGAGTAATGATTGGAGGGGCCAATGATTAATGACCTGTATGAGGGAATTTTTGTATTAATTGCATATTATTCCGTATAATTAAAATTTTGTTTATTTGGAATTATGTTATATGAAATATAATTTCGAAATCAATGATTGGAATATAATAATAGACAATGAAAAGTTCATATCATATGCAAAATTTTAGGAAGAATTTTACATTTTGTATCAAAGTTTAGCTTTAACTCGATAAAGTTCTCTGAATTAATAATTGTACAGGATGTAACTAAAATAAATAGGTGAAGAAAATTTCATTTCCAAATATCTTTATCTTTCAATATCTTGTATATGCATCACGAACCTAATATGAAATTAAATTTAATTATAAAATTAAATTCTACACCTTGTATAATACGTACAATTATAAATAATCCCAACGAATCTAGTATCAAATTACATTCATTTAAATAAACATACACAAAGTTAAATTCCACACTTTATATAATACGTGCTATTATAAATAATTTTGACGAATCTAGTATCAAATTAAATTCATTTAAATAAACAGACATAAAATCAAATTCCACATCTTTTATAATATATACAATTATAATCAATCTTTATGAATATAGTACCAATTAAATTTATTAAAACAAACATATACGAAACTAAATTCCACACCTTTTATAATATGTATTATAATCAATCTTCATGAATTTAGTATCAAATTAAATTCATTTAAATAAACATACAGAAAATCAAATTCTACACCTTGTATAATACGTGCAATTATAAATAATCTTGACGAATCTAGTATTAAATTAAATATATTTAAATAAACAGACTCAAAATCAAATTCTCCACCTTGTATAATACGTGGAATTATAAACAATCCTTACTAATATAGTATCAAATTAAATTTATTTAAATAAATAAACACAAAATTGAATTCCTCGTCTTACAATTATATACAATTATAATCCATCCTTATGAATTTAGTATCAAATTAATTTTATTAAAATAAACATATACAAAATTTAATTCCACACCTTGTATAACACATGCAATTATAAATAATCCTCGCGAATCTAGTATCAAATTAAATGCATTTAAATAAACAGACACAAAATTAAATTCCACACCTTTTATAATATATACAATTATAATCAATCCTCATGAATTTAGTATCAAATTAATTTTATTAAAATAAACATATACAAAATTTAATTCCACACCTTGTATAACACATGCAATTATAAATAATCCCCGCGAATCTAGTATCAAATTAAATACATTTAAATAAACAGACACAAAATTAAATTCCACACTTTGTATAATACGTGCAATTATAAATATTCCTCACGAATTTAGTATGAAATTAAATTTATTTAAATAAATAAACACAAAAATAAATTCTTCACATTATATAATATATTCAATTATAAATAATCCTCATGAATCTAGTATCAAATTAAATTTATTTAAATAAATAAACACAAAATTAAATTCTTCGTGTTATATATGTACAATTATAAATAATCCTCACGAATCTAGTATCAAATTAAATTTATTTAAATAAATAAACACAAAATTAAATTCTTCGTGTTATATAATATGTACAATTATAAACAATCCTCACTAATGTAGTATCAAATTAAATTTATTAAAATAAACATACACAAAATTAAATTCTTCACCTTGTATAATATGTTCAATTATAAATAATCCTCACGAATCTAGTATCAAATTAAATTTATTTAAATAAATAAACACAAAATTAAATTCTTCGTGTTATATATGTACAATTATAAATAATCCTCACGAATCTAGTATCAAATTAAATTTATTTAAATAAATAAACACAAAATTAAATTCTTCGTGTTATATAATATGTACAATTATAAACAATCCTCACTAATGTAGTATCAAATTAAATTTATTTAAATAAATAGACACGAAATTAAATTCTTCGTGTTATATAATATGTACAATTATAAACAATCCTCACTAATGTAGTATCAAATTAAATTTATTAAAATAAACATACACAAAATTAAATTCTTCACCTTGTATAATATGTTCAATTGTAAATAATCCTCACGAATCTAGTATTAAATTAAATTTATTTAAATAAATAAACACAAAATTAAATTCTTCATGTTATATATGTACAATTATAAATAATCCTCACGAATCTAGTATCAAATTAAATTTATTTAAATAAATAAACACAAAATTAAATTCTTCGTGTTATATAATATGTACAATTATAAACAATCCTCACTAATGTAGTATCAAATTAAATTTATTTAAATAAATAGACACGAAATTAAATTCTTCGTGTTATATAATATGTACAATTATAAACAATCCTCACTAATGTAGTATCAAATTAAATTTATTAAAATAAACATACACAGAATTAAATTCTGCATTGAAAATATATAATTAAACATTGTTTCATTCCTCTTAGTTATTACTAATTGCTGCGTAGCGTTCAAATTGTACACCTTTATTACTAAACACCCTGTATAAAACAAGGATAAATAGTCCCCGAGAATACAGTATCAAATTACGTTCATTCGCCCAGCAGATCAGTCAACTCTAACCTCCACCCTCGTTTCCACGGTGTTCACCGTACGTATCGATGTTACACAGGCTTACCACCGCTCACGCATACTCCTACCCTGTCCACCCCATCGACGCACAGTGGGATCCCTGGGAAGGCGAATACTGTTGCGCAATGCGGCATGCGCGATTCATTAGGGCGCTCTCCACCTCTTTTGGGGTTCGAAGCCTGTGTTTACGCATGCCAGAGTGTCGATTTGCCGGCCTACCAGACCCGCCTGAAGGGTTCATTTGGATACCTCTACAAAGCCAATCGCGAGACAATTCGCAGGCTTTGCCGCTCCTGATAGTGGCTTCGTCAATTCGAGGAGTTTAAAGGTGTACTCTTCGAATGAAAAGTTCGATACTTTCGCGTCGTTGATTTAACCGATGGATAGAAACGCAGAAAATAGGAAATTTTTCAGAAATTTCGGAAAATATTTCCGGTCATTTTAAAAGAAAAATTGAGCAAATTGAAAATGAATTTTGAAGGATTTTAATGAATATTTTGGAATATTTCGAGATTGGAAAATTCTGGAATTGTAGTTTATGGAGTTCAAGAGGTCACGGAGAATTTGTAAGAATTATATACGAGATAAAAATATGACAAATGGTTTTATTGTTTATTAATGGAAAATTATAATTGGTTATTTTTAAGAAGACGTATATATTTATATATGAACTTATGGTTAAGAATTATGTAGGTAGAGAATCGTAATGATATGGAAATAACATGATAATAGTAATTCAGGTGGCAGGAGCAATATACTGTAATTAATAAATATAAATAAAATTTTCACATTTTTTAATATTCATAAATGAATGTAAATGGAAAAATTTTTTAAAATTGATGTTAGCTTAAAATATCCAAAACTGTGTACATTTATACATATCGACTATTATTATATTAGAAATTAAAAAATATCTGAAGCTGAAATTTTTAATTTAAGGTCCATTCTCCATCTCTCCAATTTCCCCTAAATTTTGTCTTGATCGGTCATTGAGGTCTTTCGGGATGATATCCGTCGTTATCATTATAGATGTACACAGTTTATTCACAATAATTACATATTTTTATTCTGCTATTAAATAATAGATATGGTGTTAAAGTAACATATTTATAGAAAAATAATTTGAAATACTTGAAATAGTTGAATAATATTTGAATAATATTTGTATATGAACTAGATTTTATTATTAGAATATTTGAAGGATTACATGTTTCATTTATAAAACTTAAGATTTGCTATTATCATCGGTAATTAATATCAATGTCAAAAATCTGGAATCTATCATTAACCATTTGGAAACGAATGTTATAATATACGTGGAAATGTGGCAATTTTTAGTGTGGAATTTGCGAAAATTAATTTTAGCATTTTCATCGATGTATGGATTTCTTAATTCAGAAAATGTCCTTCGATTTGTTATTTAACATCAACATCGAAAATCAATATTAATATCAAAAATCTAAAATCTGTTAATAATCCTTTGGAAACGAATATTATAATATATGTGGAAATTTGTCCAATTTTTAGTGCGAAATTTGCGAAAATTAATTTTAGCATTTTCATCGATGTTGTATGTATTTCTTAATTTAGAAAATATACTTGGTCTGTTATTTAATATTGATATCGACAATCAATATTAATATAAATAATCTAAAATCTATTATTAACCCTTTAGAAAGGAATGTTATAATGTAAATAGAAATTTGTCCAATTTTTAGTGTCAAATCTGCAAAAATTAATTTTAGCATTTTCATTGATGTATGGATTTCTTAATTCAGAAAATGTCCTTTGATTTGTTATTTAACATCAACATCGAAAATCAATATTAATATAAATAATCTAAAATATGTTAATAATCCTTTGGAAACGAATATTACAATATATGTGGAAATTTGTTTAATTTTTAGTGTGAAATCTACGAAAACTAATTTTACCATTTTCATCGATATTGTATGGATTTCTTAATTCAGAAAATTTCCCTCGACCTGTTATTTAACATCGACATCAATGTCAAAAATCTAAAATTTACCATTAACCCTTTGGAAATGAATGTTACGATATACGTGAAAATTTGTCAAATTTTTAATGTAAAAATTGTGAAAACGAATTTTACAATTTTCATAGATTCTGTATATATTTCTTAATTCAGAAAATATCCCCCGACCTGTTATTTAACATCGATATCAATGTCAAAAATTTAAAATTAACATTAACCCTTTGAAAAGGAATGTTACAATATACGTGAAAATTTGTCTAATTTTAATGTAAGAATTGTGAAAACGAATTTTACAATTTTGATAGATGCTGCATATATTTCTTAATTCAGAAAATATCCCTTGATCTGTTATTTAACATCGACATCGACAATCGATATCAATATCAAAAATCTAAAATCTGTTATTAACCCTTTGGAAACGAATGTTGTAATATACATAGAAATTTGTCTAAGTTTTAATGTAACAACTATGAAAATGAATTTTACGATTTTCATCGATATTGTATATATTTCCAAATCCATAAAATGTCCCTCGATTTGATATCTTTAATTGTTTACTATATACTCCACGTATCTTAATCTTCGTCTCCCATTGACATTTAATATCTCAACGTCTTTCATTAAATTCCAGTATCACTAATATACCCAAATTCCAGGAGATTTAGGAAAGACTACTACAAAACCCGGTCTAAAAATACCAGTGAACACGCGTGGCACACATGGCCTTCGTCCACCAGACGAATCCCCGAGCCTTCCCCTAGCACACGGAGCAGACACCTGCCAGCAGTCACTAAATCACCGAAACAGGACACCCGACGCCCACTCGGCAGCCACGAAGCGCCGCGGCTAAAATCTGCCACGTCCCCATGGCCGTGGCGGCGCCAAGGCCAAGTTCATCGAGTTCGAGCTGCCGTCGCGGGGTCGGTTCCTTCGCGTTTCTGTGTTCCTGTTCAAAGAGCGGGGGCGGCTCCCGCGGAGGGCAGGCCGTCAAACTCGCGGGGCGGAACCATGACATGAAGAGGCGGTGCGGAATCGCGACCTCGTGGCGACCAGCACCCGATACAAATTGTGCCGATCGTCCGCGGCGAAAGATCGGGTTCCACGGTCCCTCGTTCTCGCCTTGGGAGCTGATAGCTGAGCGGACAGGTTGAAGCGTCGAGGCTGAAGGAAACGGTTCCCTTGGATGGAAGGCAGCTCCAAGACGGAAACGCCCAGGCGTTAGGTGTATCTGCGTGGCGTCGCTGATGTACGCCCAGAAGACGTTGTGTAGGTGCACCTTCTTAACCCTAAACTCTGTGCGCTGTGAATGGTGTCTGCTGGCCTGTGTGCAGGTATGCCGATGTGCTGGTATGTAGGTGAACAGGTGAATGGGTGCGTGCACGTGTGTGCATCGAGTGGATACGTGTATTTTTGTGTTTCGAGGTAGGGATAGATAAATGTCTACTGGAATGTGCAGGAAGCTTGGTAGTTGAACGAGTCGGATCAAGCGTTTACGTCGATCTGTGTTTACACGTGCTGGAGTTTCATGTCTGATTGCATTGATTTTTAGCTGACACTTCTTCTATGTTCCATGGTTAGGTTCGTAGGTAAAGAGATAGTGTAAATGGATGTTTTGTTGTCAAGATTAAATCGATAGATGAATTAGGTATATTAAGATGATATTATTAATATGTAAATGGACACATACGTCAATTTAGGAATAAAATGAATACACTGTATGGATACAGAGATAAATGTAAATATGTAGGTTAAATACATGCACTATGTAGGTGAACAAATGGATTTTCTATGTGAGTGGATAAATATGAACAACAAGATGGACATGTAGATACATATATATAGATGAAGTATATACATACAAAGATGAATATTATAGAGAGATAAATATATAGGTTAAATACATGCTCTATGTAGGTGAACAAATTTTTTTCCTGTGTGAGGGAATAATATGAACAAGAAAATGGTCATGTAGATACATATATATATATATATATATATATAGATGAAGTACATATATACAGAAATGAATGTTATAGAGAGATAAATATATAGGTTAAATAGATGCACTATGTAGGGGAACAAATGAATTTCGTGTGTGGATGGATAAGTATGAACAAGAAAATGGTCATGTAGATATATATATATAGATGAAGTACATAAGTACATACAGAGATGAATGTTATAGAAAGATAAATATTATCTATAAGTTAAATAGATGCACTATGTAGGTGAATAAATGGATTTCCTATGTGAATGGATAAATATGAACAAAAAGATATATAGATGAAGTATTATATATACATGCAGAGATAAATATTATATAGAAATAAATATATAGGTTAAACAGATGCATTATGTAGGTGAACAAATGAATTTCGTGTGTAGGTGGATAAGTATGCACAAGAAGATGGTCATGTAGATACATATATATAGATGAAGTATTATATATACCTACAGAAATAGAAATATAGAAATAATATATAGGTTATATAGAAATAAATATAGCTTATAGCTTATATAATTTAGAAATATATATAGTTTATATAGAAATAAATATATAAGTTAAATAAATGCACTATGTAGGTGAACAAATGAATTTCCTGTGTGAATGGATAAATAATATAAATGTAATATAAATATCTTTTATATAGAATAAATTTAGATATTAAAAGCATGATATATAAGGAGTATATAATATTATATAAACCTACTTTTATACTATTACGTTCGGTATTATGAGTATTATCATATTTCTTAATGAAACATTATGTTATAATCTTAAAGTCTCATTCTTCACTGTCCATCTCGTATAATTGTACCGACATTTTAATAGATAATAGAAGATTCTATTTACATTCTACCTTGTTTTTTAAAAAGAACAATGTTATCATACAAGATACAAATTCATAGGCATCTGGTTATACCGGTTCGTATCATGCATAATGCTAATAGAAACACAAAGTAAAGCGAAGAAACAGGTGTACAGATGATTAATTGGAAACCTCGATTATGTAAACCCATGACTATATAATGCACGTACATAACTGAAGATGGATAACAGATTAGATATACAAAAGCACAAAAATGTTCGAATTTTTCTAATAAAATATTAAAAAGAATTATAATGCATATTCAAGGTTTTAATATTATCGATAATATTATATATTATTAATTTAATTGATTATTACATTGATCATTATATTGACAATATTATATACTTTTAATAATATTGATAATATTAAAACCTTGAATTAGCATTATAATTCTTTTAATACTTTTCAAGGTTTCAAAATTATTGATAATATTATATATTATTGATTTCATTCATCATTATATTGATCATTATATTGATAATATTATATACTTTTAATAATATTGATAATATTAAAACCTTGATTTAGCATTGTAATTCTTTTAATACTTTTCAAGGTTTCAAAATTATTGATAATATTATATATTATTGATTTCATTCATCATTATATTGATCATTATATTGATAATATTATATACTTTTAATAATATTAATAATATTAAAACCTTGAATATGCATTATAATTCTTTTAATACTTTTCAAGGTTTTAATATTATTGAATTCAGGAAACAAACTTTCAAAGCGTTTCATACAAATGGGACTTTCTTGGCACGTAAATAGGTGCAAATGATCAGAGCAGAAGTAGTACAGTAGTTAGTATTAATTGATAGTAGCATCAGGTTCTAGTTCACAGAAATAGCACGATGTTCTATATGGGAGAATGGATTTTGTGATTTAGAGAGTTCGTTCAAAGAGATTATATAAATGGGGGAAATGAGCGGTTTAGCATTGGACAAGGATTGAAAAAGCGATTACAGTTGCACAGAATGAAAGGAAAGATACGGCTGAACTTTCTAATGCTCTATTATCATTTATTATCTGGAGAACGTTGCTTCGTTACCAGCATATCGCTCGTTTTTACACCAGACTAGGAATATTTCATACAGATTAGCTTATGGCAGCTTGATGAATATTTCACACGCGTTTATGTCATGAAAAGGGATCGTTCTCGTAAATTAAACGAGAAATTGAGTGTGTAGAAACCGGTGAAAGTGTAACGACCGTTGGTAACATTAACCTACTCTGTGGTAAAAAAATTCGAAATTTGATAAAAGATAAAATTATATAACATGTCGTAGGAAATAATTATATCTAATTGCCTACGTGTTTTATATCGGTAATTAGTTTAGCAGGAAAAGAAACTGAGATAAACGAAGGTTTCGGAGAATTTAATATTTCCGAAAGCCATTTGTAGAAATAATTATAGAATTTAGTTGCGTAACATAACATTGTAAATATAATTCTATATAAATGACTATTCAATGAAGAATTTGATATAGATCTTAAATAAAATACTTATAACGCGATACGACAATTAAACTTATATTATCCAATAGTGTAACATATTTTCTTTATAACAGTTAAATTTTAGAAAATTTATTTTCCAAGTGTAACTATATTAACAGAGTTGAGTTTCCTTACAGATGTTTTTGCATTGGATGATTAAATTTAGAGAGTTAAAATTTCTTTAAGACACATTACTTGTAAAATTATTTAAACCTAATGAAACATAATTCATCTTTCCGCAAACAAAATTCACCATTCCCTTGATAAATATGATATATATTTAGAGAAATAAAATTTCTTTAAAACACCTTACTTGTAAAATTATTTAAACCTAATGAAACCTAATTCATCCTTCTGCAAATAAAATTCACCATTCCTTTAATAAATATATATATATAGAGAGAGAGAGTTAAAATTTCTTTAAGACACGTTATCTGTAAAATTATTTAAACCTAATAAAA
>NW_016908429.1:318413-324396 GCF_001483705.2 Eufriesea mexicana
ATTAATAATATAATAAAATAACCTTCCTTATAAATAATATCAAAAGAACCCCATAGATCAATTGAGTCCCGTTAAAGAGCACCATTTAACCTTCCCAGGTCCAATAATCCCACCCCCAGCTTCAGATGCACCACGACACAATCCATTAATCCTCCGAACCGCCCCCTGGCGGAGAATGAACCGGGCTCGTGCCAGCCCCAGGGGTGCCGCACCCCAATTCGCCGAGCCGGAGATCTCCTCGTCGTTCATTCTCCCCTAATCACCTTGTTTACTCTTGTATTGTCCAGAACCGTCGTGACTCGCCTCTTTATTGGCCTGTTAATCCTTCTGAACGATTAGCAACGCATCGTGCCAAATCCGTGACACAGATTTATGTTCCCCTAACACTTTTGTGTGTCATCCAATAATCAGTTGGCCTTCCATGATATCCTGATAGGGCAGATCTGCCGATGAACTGAAGCGATTTGCCGCGAGACGAACTAGCCTAAATCCCTTCACCGTGTTACGTTTGACTTTGGCGGCAGTGCTTCGATCGCGGGACGAAAGATGGCGATAACAGTGCAACATTGCCCGCGTTACTTTGTAATGAGATGTTGCAACGTCATATTCATGAGCGGTATGTATGAATATTAATTACACCGCAGGTGACACTGCTCAGGCTGCCATCAGGATGTAGGAGGTCTCCTGGCTGGATAAGGAGGTTAAAAACCCTTTGAATCGAGGGTGGCTCTAATGGTGTAGGTCAGGTCTTGGTCTTGGGGGAATTCATTCAGCGGAGATCGTAAATGTGGTTTGGGGAGTGCCTGGAAAGTTTGAAGCGGAGTCGAGAGAAACTTCGAAGGGGAGGATTGGTTCTCTTAAGTATTATTGGTATTTCTTCAAATTATCCTTTTTTTTAGAGACGGGAATATTTAAGAATCAGTTTATTCTTTCTACAAACTTAGCAAAAAAACAATAAGGATAAATAAAATAAATAAAATAAAATAAAAGATTAATTAAAATTGTCTTTACATCATACGTAAAAGCAATATTGCTAAATTATTATAAGTACTTCGATATATGAAGCCCCTTGATCACCTCTTTATTAATTATTATTATTACTTATGCTACAGTCTTAAAAAAAAAAAAATTAATTAATTAATTAATCAAAATTGCTTTTACATTATACGTAAAAGTAATATTGTTACATTAGTATGTGCATTTCAATATATAAATAATCTTGGTCATCTCTTCATTAATTATTATTATTACTTATGCTACAATCTTATAAAAATAAAAAAATAAAAAAAAATAAATAGACTGATTAAAATTGCCTTTACATTAAACGTAAAAGCAATATTATTAGTTATATTAGTATGAGCATTTCAATATATAAATCATCTTGGTCACCTCTTTATTAATTGTTATTATTACTTATGCTATAGTCTTATTAAAAAGATATTAGAATAAATAAATCCATTAATTAAAGTTGTCTTTATGTTATACATGAAAACAATACTGCTACATACGTTTCCATATGCATTTCAATATATAAGACATCTTGATCACCTTTTTATTAATTATTATTATTACTTATGCTACAGTCTTAAAAAAAAAAAAATTAATTAATTAATGAATTAAAATTGCTTTTACATTATACGTAAAAGTAATATTGTTATATTAGTATGTGCATTTCAATATATAAATAATCTTGGTCATCTCTTCATTAATTATTATTATTACTTATGCTACAATCTTATAAAAATAAAAAAATAAAAATAAATAAATAGACTGATTAAAATTGCCTTTACATTAAACGTAAAAGCAATATTAATAGTTATATTAGTATGAGCATTTCAATATATAAATCATCTTGGTCACCTCTTTATTAATTGTTATTATTACTTATACTGCAGTCTTATCAAAAAGATATAAAAATAAATAAATCGATTAACTAAAATTGCTTTTATATTATACGTAGAAGTAATATTATTATATTACTATATGCATTTCAATATATAAAAGTCTTGATCGCCTCTTTATTAATTATTATTATTACTTATACTGCAGTCTTATCAAAAAGATATAAAAATAAATAAATCGATTAACTAAAATTGCTTTTATATTATACGTAGAAGTGATATTATTATATTACTATATGCATTTCAATATATAAAAGTCTTGATCGTCTCTTTATTAATTATTATTATTACTTATACTGCAGTCTTATCAAAAAGATATAAAAATAAATAAATCGATTAACTAAAATTGCTTTTATATTATACGTAGAAGTGATATTATTATATTACTATATGCATTTCAATATATAAAAGTCTTGATCGTCTCTTTATTAATTATTATTATTACTTATGCTACAATCTTATAAAAATAAAAAAATAAAAAAAAATAAATAGACTGATTAAAATTGCCTTTACATTAAACGTAAAAGCAATATTATTAGTTATATTAGTATGAGCATTTCAATATATAAATCATCTTGGTCACCTCTTTATTAATTGTTATTATTACTTATGCTATAGTCTTATTAAAAAGATATTAGAATAAATAAATCCATTAATTAAAGTTGTCTTTATGTTATACATGAAAACAATACTGCTACATACGTTTCCATATGCATTTCAATATATAAGACATCTTGATCACCTTTTTATTAATTATTATTATTACTTATGCTACAGTCTTAAAAAAAAAAAAATTAATTAATTAATGAATTAAAATTGCTTTTACATTATACGTAAAAGTAATATTGTTATATTAGTATGTGCATTTCAATATATAAAAGTCTTGATCGTCTCTTTATTAATTATTATTATTACTTATACTGCAGTCTTATCAAAAAGATATAAAAATAAATAAATCGATTAACTAAAATTGCCTTATATTATACGTAGGAGTAATATTATTATATTACTATATGCATTTCAATATATAAAACGTCTTGATCACTTCTTCATTAATTGTTATTATTACTTTTGCTACAGTCTCAGCAAAAAGTTATAAAAATAAATAAATTTGATTAATTAAAATTGTCTTTACGTTATATGTAAAAGCAATACTGCTACATATATTACTATATGCATTTCAATATATAAAACATCTTGGTCACCTCTTTATTTCTGGGTCAATATAGAATATTTCCTATTTTTCTTAGTATCCTACAGGAACATAATTCGCAACCAATGAAACACGTAACCTAATAACGGATTCCACATTACGTACATTTACACAATTAACCAATAAGTCAGTTGATGATCGAACAAAATTCGCAAAAAAATTGCGATAACTTTTAAAAAGCTTAAATTAGCATATAAGAATAAGATTTTAAATAAGAACTTAAATATTTCAAGAAGTCACTATTATTTTTCACATCCGATAACGCAGTATTATTTGCATTTAATAATTCAACATTTCCTTATATTTGTTCAACAAAGTACAATTTATTTATTATTAATTATACATATACAATTTTCATTAATACCTTTACATATCAATATCATACATGAATTAACATATATTTTGTACATTTACCAATTGGTCAAGCAAAACAAAAATATGATAATGTTTCCCAATCTTCATCCGCCAACCCTAATTTTCTAATCTCATACGTATATCAAAATACGCAATTAAATTTTTCGCTACATCCGTCGAGGAAACTAAATTATTAGGCTGTTAGCGTAAATTTTTGCGAGCACGACGGAAGCTGCAAATAGACAAGTCTAAACCTAAGCAACCTCATCGCTAATCTAGCCTAGGCCTTCGATCCGCTGGTTTCCCGCGGGGTTCCTCGCGAGGATGTTATCCTGTGAAAAAAGCGTGGGTGGAATCCCGACGAGGCGAACCCTTTCTCTCTAACGTCGGCAACCCGAATCCCTTCAGGCATTCCTCGATCACCCGCCATCTTCCCTCCCGTCCTATCCGTTTTCCTAACCTATCGTCGTTCTCCCTTCCGAATCGGCCGCGAAACGACAGTTTCCGAAGAACGAGACGAATCACCAGAGCAACATAAATCCCTAAGGGCCAACAGTCCTCCACAGAGCGCGTAGGCATCTCCTCGCACAGCATACTAGCCTGCTTCGAATATGTGAATATATTTTATTCAACCCTTTCCCTCGGGCACCGGATTAAATTATTCCCATCGCGGGGTTGTCCGTTCCATTTCAAGCGAACCAGTCATGGAAATGTAGAAACACGTGGCTCCCTTTACATTCCTGCCGCGTCGGCTAATCATCGACGGATCGCCTGACACGCTTTCGAAATTGTGTCTACCGTGACTAACCTGCGGCTTCAATCCAGTCCTATGTACCTACACATGGAAACTCGTAGGAATTTCGTACGACTACCAGTCCGTTCCTGATAGCCTGGGATCAGGGGATCAAACCAATAGACTGCCGATAGCCCTTTCGATTATCGAGACGATTGGAACTTGACCCTTCCTCCATCTGGCTTCGCTCGTCGTTTCGACTCTTAGGGCGACTTGGTTGGTGGTGACACCTGTGGGTGAGTTTCGACTCCTCGGCATAGATTGTTCCCTGTTCCTTAGTCGAGTTATGATGCCATCGATCTGATGTGTTAATGGACAGTTTTGACAAGCGATGATTACTCGGCTTAGCACGCCTGGTAACTTGGCAAGGAGCATTTCCATGGAGGAAGAGTGGTTGCTGTATATATATATATATACATTCCAAGCTGTATGCCCTTGGATGCTTAATATAGATATAGTGATTTGAGGTAAACGTTTCTTGAGAAAGATTTTATAGGCAGATCTTATGGTGGCATGGTATAAGCTTGGTTAATTGCATGCAACAGGTTAATTATTACAGTTGAGATACGTGTACTTAGTTCCTAATGTATTTATACTGAGGTATAAAGAAGAGTATGTACAATATTTATACTAAGGTATAAAGAAGAGTGTGTACAAATATTTCCTTAGGTGTTTGGAAATTTAAAATAAGCTTAATATGAAAACAATTTGCACTAGGTTTTCTATATGTTATGGTGGTTTAATATCATTGTTATATTTTAAACAATGATTGGCTGGAAAGTAGTTTTAATTTAAAGTGATGTGGTTACGTTAAAGGAATTGTGAATAATAGGATTTATTTCTTGATGAAAGGTAAAACAGTTGATTTAGAAACTTTTAGTTCACTTAATGTATTGTATCAAGCTAAAATGTAACTTGAAATTAGAATTTATTTGGAATTATAGAATTATCTGAAAATTGATTATAAAAAGAGTAGAAGAAGTAAATTAGATGTTTCTGTTTAAATGGATATTTAAATTAATGGTTTGTCTCAAGCTCATTCTAAATTTTAATTGATTGTATCCAATTACTAAAGATGTTAAAGAATATTACCCAAAGTAATAGTATTAGTACATATAATAGTATAATAGTAATATATGGATAAATGCTATTCTATTAAATTCTATTAATTAGAATTTTATTTATAATATTTATTACAATATTGTTAAAATTATATGCTATTATTGTTTCATTCTATTTATTCATGTTTCTTCACTTACAGTTTGCCACTTATTGAATATAATAGAAGAATACAATGACATATATTTAACTACTAAATTATCTATTTATTTTTCACTGCTATTTAATTAAAAACAAGTTATCTCTTAATAACAAAGATGTTAAAGAACATTACCCAAAGTAATAGTATTAGTAATATATTGATAAATGCGATTCTATTAATTACTATCAATTACACTTTTATTTATAATATTTATTATAATATTGTTAAAATTATATGCTATTCTTATTTCACTTTATTTATTCAAGTTTAAAGTTTGCCACTTATTGAATATAATAAAAGAATAGAATTGGTATATATTTAACTATAAAATTATTTACTTATTTAACTGTTACTTAATTAAAAACAAATTATCTTTTAATAACAAAGATCTTAAAGAACATTACCCAAAGTAATAGTATTAGTAATATATTGATAAATGCTATTCTATTAATTACTATTAA
>NW_016908429.1:324869-331394 GCF_001483705.2 Eufriesea mexicana
TATATATATATATACATTCCAAGCTGTATGCCCTTGGATGCTTAATATAGATATAGTGATTTGAGGTAAACGTTTCTTGAGAAAGATTTTATAGGCAGATCTTATGGTGGCATGGTATAAGCTTGGTTAATTGCATGCAACAGGTTAATTATTACAGTTGAGATACGTGTACTTAGTTCCTAATGTATTTATACTGAGGTATAAAGAAGAGTATGTACAATATTTATACTAAGGTATAAAGAAGAGTGTGTACAAATATTTCCTTAGGTGTTTGGAAATTTAAAATAAGCTTAATATGAAAACAATTTGCACTAGGTTTTCTATATGTTATGGTGGTTTAATATCATTGTTATATTTTAAACAATGATTGGCTGGAAAGTAGTTTTAATTTAAAGTGATGTGGTTACGTTAAAGGAATTGTGAATAATAGGATTTATTTCTTGATGAAAGGTAAAACAGTTGATTTAGAAACTTTTAGTTCACTTAATGTATTGTATCAAGCTAAAATGTAACTTGAAATTAGAATTTATTTGGAATTATAGAATTATCTGAAAATTGATTATAAAAAGAGTAGAAGAAGTAAATTAGATGTTTCTGTTTAAATGGATATTTAAATTAATGGTTTGTCTCAAGCTTATTCTAAATTTTAATTGATTGTATCTAATTACTAAAGATGTTAAAGAATATTACCCAAAGTAATAGTATTAGTACATATAATAATATAATAGTAATATATGGATAAATGCTATTCTATTAAATTCTATTAATTAAAATTTTATTTATAATATTTATTACAATATTGTTAAAATTATATGCTATTATTGTTTCATTCTATTTATTCATGTTTCTTCACTTACAGTTTGCCACTTATTGAATATAATAGAAGAATACAATGACATATATTTAACTACTAAATTATCTATTTATTTTTCACTGCTATTTAATTAAAAACAAGTTATCTCTTAATAACAAAGATGTTAAAGAACATTACCCAAAGTAATAGTATTAGTAATATATTGATAAATGCGATTCTATTAATTACTATCAATTACACTTTTATTTATAATATTTATTATAATATTGTTAAAATTATATGCTATTCTTATTTCACTTTATTTATTCAAGTTTAAAGTTTGCCACTTATTGAATATAATAAAAGAATAGAATTGGTATATATTTAACTATAAAATTATTTACTTATTTAACTGTTACTTAATTAAAAACAAATTATCTTTTAATAACAAAGATCTTAAAGAACATTACCCAAAGTAATAGTATTAGTAATATATTGATAAATGCTATTCTATTAATTACTATTAATTATAGTTTTATTTATAATATTTATTATAATATTGTTAAAATTATATGCTATTCTTATTTCATTTTATTTATTCATGTTTAAAGTTTGCCACTTATTGAATAAAATAAAAGAATAGAATTGATATATATTTAACTACAAAATTATTTACTTATTTAACTGCTGCTTAATTAAAAACAAAGTATTATTATTATTAACACTAATTTCTTTCTAATTTATTTATTTATAGATTATCTATTATACTTGATAACAAAAAAATTTAAGAAACAATTAAATTCACGCAATACTCATAAATAAAATAAACCTTGCTCACTGATTTCTATAATTTATAAATATGTTATGAAAGTCAATATACTAAACAACTTTTCCCTATACATGCTGAATAACCTGTTCAAAGTATTGTGCCTTATGCAACTTCACCCACCTTTATAATTAACTAATAACCACACAAAAATTACATCATCAACTACACTATAAATTTAATCTCGCTTCCCATTTCAAACAATCTGCAATTACACCTGGAAATCAGATTCACTCACCTTTATAATTAACTAATAACCTTTCAAAAATGACGTCATCAATTACACAATAAATTTAATCTTGTTTCCCATTTCAAACAATCTGCAATTACTCTTAGAAATCTGACTCACCAAGAACTGTTACAAGCCACAGTTTAAGTTTACCTCATTAACCAGGAACCTTATCCGACGTATAATTATTACATCACGTTCCCCTCCTTCATATCTCAAATTTCACGAGGGTCCTCTAAAAACCCCTCTACGCCACTGCTGTCCAGTGCACGTGTCCGCTCGAAAGGTTTTTGGGGTGAACGACCAGACGAATATTAGGACACCTCTTGCTAGGTTATGACGGCCCTGCCGCGATGTGTGACTTGAAGCACTTGAACGACTAACCCTTTCCTTCGGACGGAACCGTACGGCCATTCTCATATGTGAAAACGGACTGATCGTCGTGAAATCGACGCGGATCTCCTTACCGCGATTTCTTTTCCGGCTCGTAAAAGTCTTGGACACGTCGCCGTCTATCAGGAGCGACGCATCGGCGACACGCACGTTTTTCTCGCGGAACGATAGGAAAGTTCGGTTTTCCCGTCCCACTTATGCTCCTCTGATATCACCGGAAGCCACCGATTGATTGGAAACCCCACGAGGCATTCCAACTGATCACCGACCGACCGCAACTCACCTATAACGTCCTGGTGTCGAAAAAAGTCGGACCAGCTTTTTTTTTCTCGCCACCGTTGTGTCACCTGCAATACACCATTGTGTAAATATATATGTATGTACATGGTAATTACGACTGATCATCGTTCGGATATAATGAAAGCGCTTTAATTAATCGATTCCGCCGTTGCTGCGTCGAGCGAAGATTGGTGAGTATGTGAAATTATTTCTGCTGTTTGTCGGTTTACCTGATTGTTTAATTTGTTAAATGTTGGTAGAGACGGATGTTAATTATCGTACTTTTGTTGAATTATGTAATTCGTTTGGGGTAATGGATTTTGCGCGCGGTGTTTACGGTACGTCGAGGTACCGAAGAGGTTATGTTAGCTTTGACGAAGTGGTTTTAATTAGGTTAAGTGGCATGGTTCTTTGAGGTTGCGGAACGTTATAGAGGGGAACAAAGGGAGTCAATCAAAGTGAATAATGGGGTATAACGATATTTCCGCGAACAAAGAGAAGTCGACAAAATTCCTAGGGACACATGGGTTGACAGGTGGTAGTAAGGTCTTCTCCTGTCTGTTTGAGGAACAAGGGGGTGAAGATAGTTTTATTGCTCTGTTATAGAAATAGTTCTCAATATATTTTATGCAAGTAAATGGTAACTTGAAAATTTTTGATTAATTTAAGAAAAATGTAAGAGAAATTGAATATAAACAGATTTATAATATTTATAATAAATGGATTCGTAACAAAGAATAATTTCTATCAATAAAATTTTGTTTATATTATATTAAGCGATTGTTTAATTCTATACGTGATAAATAAACATTTCTTATAAGTTAAATTAATATGTTAATCGTATAAAACATTGAAACTGAAGCATATATTAAATATATTATATATGTTTAGTTCTTACATAAAAGGTATAATAATTTTGAACAATTTATAATTTCGTATTATTTCTATATCAAGTCAGTTCTAAATAACAAATTTCCAAGTAAAATTTAAGATACAAATTGTATGAATTTACATCAAGTTCATAACATCACAAAACTATTGCAATTCTTTTCATTCTATATTAATTCACATAAGCAAAAATTAATACCTTTAACAAGTTAAATTAAACATTTATTTTATGAATAAAATTCAATTTTTACAAAACAGAAAAACATAATAATTAAAACGACTTTCAATTCCATGATAATTCTAAATTAAAGAAACTTTTTAAAATAAATCTCAAATAAAAAATTTCATATAACAATTCAAAACAAAAATTATAAGAATTTACATCGACTATATAACAAGATTGTTACAATTCCATTCATATCATACTAATCAAGACTTACTTTCCCATTTAAATAAAAACTAAATATTTCTAAAAAATTAAATTAAATGTATATTTTACATATACATATCTACATTTAATTCTTATAAAAGACACAATTTTTAATTCCTTTGCGTTAATTCTAATTAAAACATTTCTCTTTAAATACATCCAAACTAAAATATTTAAAATAAAAGATCAAGACGAAGATTATGAATAATTTTCCAACTAAATAAAAACTAAATATTCCTCAATTTAAACAAAATATATATTTTACATATACATATCTACGTTTAATTCTTACAGAAAATACAATTTTTAATTTCTCCTATTTTGCGTTAATTTTAATTTAAAAAATTTTTGTAAATACATCCAAATTAAAATATTTAAAATAAAAATAAAAGATGAGAATTATAAAAATTCGCATCGATCAGTGGTCGCATCGGTCACAAAGCATCGTTGCCGCTAAATTTAGACGCGACTGGTACGAAACGAAAAGAAAGAATCTCAGCGGATCGTTCGATAGGTCAACGTCCCTATCGTGCACAAAGGTCCGACCAGAATTAGCGATGGTACACAGTCGTAAAGGGGGAAGTAAATGCCGATTGACCTCCTCGTCGGTCTGAGGGCCGGATAGAGTTTCTATGAATGTTCCGTCGCCGCCCACAACCCTTTCTCGTTCCTCGGCGCGTTCGTCTCCTACGATTTCCGGCGTGCGCGTGGCACGATTAGCCTGCACGTTCGATCGCCGCGAATTTCCCATCCAACGGACGCGAATAAACAGGGAACACGCGGAAGGAACAAGGTTCTTGCCCGTTATGGCTTCCTGATCGCTGTCACCGCATTCCTTTTATGCGGACTCGCTCAAGCGAAACGATGAAATTAGAATCTCGCTTTAAACCACGTAACCGCAACCAATCGGACTCCCCCTGCACCCAAACCGACCAACATGACGATAATTCGCCTCGCAGCTCGACTTCACCTCATGTTCGCCTACGTCATCGATGACGACGCGCATACAGCTCGGAATCTATCCCTAGGCAAAAGCTTAAGGCGGACAAAGGGACAGTATCCAGGTTCGATCGCGAGATGGCGGGGGAGTGGCGTTGTAGGCGCGCGCCAGTGTCACCTAGCAACGCCGAATATGACGGATCGATGGCGACAAGTGCCCCGTGCATGCTGTCCTGTTACAGCACCCCAAGATTCTTTTGTTCCGCAGGAATTATCAACTGCTGGTGATTTCCTTTGACATCTGAGGCAACTAATTTCAAGAAATAACAGATTGGAGGATTAACGGAAGGCTACCAAGGAATTTCGCGATTGGATTTTTAAAAGTATGCTTTGCTGATGAATATCTTTTACTAACGGACAGTGGGAACGTTTGGAGATTCGTGGAAGCGTAGAGAGTAAAACAGCGATAAAGATAGGGAAATAATATTACTAAATTTTTACGAGTCAGTGAAGGTTAGGAAAGAATTCCTTTCGGGGAGAGACTACTGCTGTCGGAAGCAAACAGCGCGAAAAATGAGAGACAAAGAGTGGGAAAACAAGAAGATGGAAATTATGTAGAAGCGGGAACATTTGAAAGGATATCGGCGAGATTAACCCTCGCGAAACGGTAACGGGGTCTCTAGAGACCCTGCTTCTTTATCTACTGTGACGAAGCTGCGTGTGTTGGTGCTGACGTTTGACCCAAAATTTAAACGTAGTAAAGGAGCAGCAACGTTTGCAGGTCCTACTCCTAGCCCTGAAATATAAACAACTGTTGTAGTAAAAACTAGATACTAAAATAAACTCTATATCCTAGCAATGTAGGGGTGATCCTTTCCCTTGTGATTTATCTTTTGTCATTGTGTGTCTTTTGTCTTCCATTTTTCTGGTGACATCTTTGACCTATATGGCCCTTGGCCTTGACAGGCCAGCTCTAACTGTTCATCTGTTTAATAAACATCTATGCAGTTTTTCCACCGTTTCCACTGGCTACTATTTCTTTGTGTTATAAGCCTTTAACAACAACTAATTGTGTGGAGAATTACAACGTCGCCAGCTAGCAGTATTCAGTAGGACAGCAAAAAGAATAGATCGGCCAAATATGTCATCATTTTATGAATTATTTTATGAATTATCATAATATGAAGTATATTATCTTGGCCACTGAAGATACGGACAGGAAACTCAACACACAAAAAGAATCATCACCGAATGAATCGTAAAAGTGGTCTTCTATGTTATATTAAGTTGGCAACTAAGTGATTGCGGATTTTAAATAAAATTTTTTAGTGAATCTCAGATTTTGGGGTCGTCTGGGCTGGTTCATCTTGCATCACCCACGATCTTTTCCGATTAACGTTGTTATAAACTATCCACTTTTCGTCGCCAGTTATCAGTCGTTTCAGAAATCGATCAATTTCGTTGCGTTTCAGAAGCGAATCGCAAATGCTAATACGTTGCGTTAAATGAATTTCCTTAAGCTGATCGAGTTTCTTGACATAACCAAGCCGTTTTAATTTTTTTTTAATGCATGTATGCGATACATTGAGCTTCTGTGCAATCTCACGTGTTGCGCTATGACAATCTGAATCGATAATGGCCTTGATATGGGTCTCGTCAACTTCAACTGGACGGCCAGATTGTTACGCACTTTTCAGTGAAAAATCACCAGAATGAAATTTGGCAAACCAATTTTGACACTGTCTTTC
>NW_016908430.1:0-201 GCF_001483705.2 Eufriesea mexicana
AGTTTCTATAGCAGTGCAATGGCTATAGCATGCCAATAGTATCTTTTTCCATTATTTAGGCGGGCAAGGTAGCTAACCACGATATCAGTCGAAAATGTCCATAAAATCATGTTTTCCAGCCAGATTCTGTAGCATTGCAGTGGATATATCGCGCCAATAGAATATTTCTTCCTTATTTATGCAAGATAGATAGCTCAGCAC
>NW_016908431.1:0-220 GCF_001483705.2 Eufriesea mexicana
TATGTATGAATGTATGGGCGGATGCATGCATGGATGTGTGTATGGATGCATTTACGGATGTATGAAAGGATGTATGTATGGACGAGTGTATGGGGGTATGCATGGATGTATGGATGAAAGTATGTATGGATGTATGCATGTATGGATGTATGGACGTATGGATGTACGAATTTATGGATATACGGGTGAATGGATTTACGGATGGACGTATGCATGTATT
>NW_016908432.1:0-610 GCF_001483705.2 Eufriesea mexicana
TGCAGTTCGGTAGACACCTGCGCTCTACGTTGCATTACTATGCCATGCTCAACTCTCGAGAGCGGGCAGTAGTGGTTGCCGCTCGTTAGGTTGAGTTATATTACGTTCGGTTATGTTAGGTTTCTCTTCGTTAGGTTAGGGTAGCTTTGACTTTTGTGCTACACTCTGCCATTCTATCGACTTCTGCGCTCTTCTGTGTGCTATCACACTCTGCTTATCTCTCTGGACACCAGGAATAGTGCTCGCGGCACGTTATGTCGTGTTAGATTACCCTTGGTTAGGTTAGATTTGGCTGGTTTGGTTTTGTTAACTTTGTTATCTTTGACGTGTGTGCTATAGGCTGCTGTTCGGATGATTTCCGCGTTATAGACTGCTCTCCTAGCTCTCGTGAGGCCAGCAATAGCGGCCGTGGCGCGTAAGGTTTGCTTACGATACGTCTGCTTATGTTACGCTTGGTTGTGTTTGGACAGGGTAGTTTTGACTTTTGTGCTACACACTGCTATACGGGAGATTTCTGCGCTCTACTGCGCTTTAGTTTATACTACTGGGCTATGCGGATTCCAGCATTACTGTTCTCGGCACGATAGTCTGGGATATGTTGAGTTCGGTC
>NW_016908433.1:0-42739 GCF_001483705.2 Eufriesea mexicana
AAATAGTGCCGAAAGTGCGGGGGTGTGACAGGTCGTACTGCGCAATTAAATATTCTGCCTTAGTACTCTTAGATTTCGAGTCTGGCCTAAAAAATTTTCATCTATTCTGTTAGAGTGGAATGTGTTCTATACGGTGAACAAATTTTTTTTCAATTTCGCTCATTCATTTTCGCAAAAAAACGCCGAAAGTGCGGGGGTGTGACAGGTCGTACTGCGCAATTAAATATTCTGCCTTAGCTCTCTTAGATTTCGAGTCTGGCCTAAAAAATTTTCATCTATCCTGTTAGAGAGGAATGTTTTCTATACGGTGAACAAATTTTTTTTCAATTTGGTTTGTTCGATTTCGCAAAATAGTGCCGACAGTGCGGGGGTGTGACAGGTCGTACTGCGCAATTAAATATTCTGCCTTAGCTCTCTGAGATTTCGATTCTGGTCTAAAAAATTTTCATCTATCCTATTAGAGTGGAATGTTTTCTATAGGGTGAACCGATTTTTTTTCAATTTGGTTCATTCGTTTTCGCAAAATAGTGCCGAATGTGCAGGCGTGTGACAGGTCGTCCGTCGGATTAGGATACTCTGCATAATCCATCCTAAATTTCGTGTGCCACCTGGGGAATTGACATCTATTCTGTTAGGGTGGTATGTTTTCTATACGGTGAACCAATTTTTCTTCAATTTCGCTCATTCGTTTTCGCAAAATAGTGCCGAAAGTGCGGGGGTGTGACAGGTCGTACTGCGCAATTAAATATTCTGCCTTAGCTCTCTTAGATTTCGAGTCTAGCCTAAAAAATTGTCATCTATCCTGTTAGAGGGGAATGTTTTCTATACGGTGAACAAATTTTTTTTCAATTTGGTTCGTTCGTTTTCGCAAAATAGTGCCGAAAGTGCGGGGGTGTGACAGGTCGTACTGCGCAATTAAATATTCTGCCTTAGCTCTCTTAGATTTCGAGTCTAGCCTAAAAAATTGTCATCTATCCTGTTAGAGGGGAATGTTTTCTATACGGTGAACAAATTTTTTTTCAATTTGGTTCGTTCGTTTTCGCAAAATAGTGCCGAAAGTGCGGGGGTGTGACAGGTCGTACTGCGCAATTAAATATTCTGCCTTAGCTCTCTTAGATTTCGAGTCTAGCCTAAAAAATTGTCATCTATCCTGTTAGAGGGGAATGTTTTCTATACGGTGAACAAATTTTTTTTCAATTTGGTTCGTTCGTTTTCGCAAAATAGTGCCGAAAGTGCGGGGGTGTGACAGGTCGTACTGCGCAATTAAATATTCTGCCTTAGCTCTCTTAGATTTCGAGTCTAGCCTAAAAAATTGTCATCTATCCTGTTAGAGGGGAATGTTTTCTATACGGTGAACAAATTTTTTTTCAATTTGGTTCGTTCGTTTTCGCAAAATAGTGCCGAAAGTGCGGGGGTGTGACAGGTCGTACTGCGCAATTAAATATTCTGCCTTAGCTCTCTTAGATTTCGAGTCTAGCCTAAAAAATTGTCATCTATCCTGTTAGAGGGGAATGTTTTCTATACGGTGAACAAATTTTTTTTCAATTTGGTTCGTTCGTTTTCGCAAAATAGTGCCGAAAGTGCGGGGGTGTGACAGGTCGTACTGCGCAATTAAATATTCTGCCTTAGCTCTCTTAGATTTCGAGTCTAGCCTAAAAAATTGTCATCTATCCTGTTAGAGGGGAATGTTTTCTATACGGTGAACAAATTTTTTTTCAATTTGGTTCGTTCGTTTTCGCAAAATAGTGCCGAAAGTGCGGGGGTGTGACAGGTCGTACTGCGCAATTAAATATTCTGCCTTAGCTCTCTTAGATTTCGAGTCTAGCCTAAAAAATTGTCATCTATCCTGTTAGAGGGGAATGTTTTCTATACGGTGAACAAATTTTTTTTCAATTTCACTCATTCGTTTTCGAAAACTAGTGCCGAATGCGCGGGCGTGTGACAGGTCGTCCGTCGGATTAGTGTACTCTGCATAATCTATCCTAAATTTCGAGTGTCACCTAGAGAATTGATATCTATTCTGTTAGAGTGGAATGATTTCTATACGGTGAACAAATTTTTTTTCAATTTCGCTCATTCATTTTCGCAAAAAACTGCCGAAAGTGCGGGGTTGTGACAGGTCGTAATGCGCAATTAAATATTCTGCCTTAGCTCTCTTAGATTTCGAGCCTGGCCTAAAAAATTTTCATCTATTCTGTTAAAGAAGGATGTTTTCCATACGGTGAACGTATTTTTTTTTAATTTGGATTATTGTTTTTTGTAGTATAGCTGTGAAAGCCCAAGGACATACATCCACAATGTTGTGATATGTTCCACGATGTTGCTGGATGACCAACGATGATCAGGTATATCCTAGGATGTCCAATGATGTCCCAGAATGGCCATGGGTGACGCATAGTATCCAAGGATGGCTAGGTATGTCTCACGTTGCCCCGTGCGGGGTGCTAATAAAATGGCACTCGCGATTCCAGTCTGGACTTCATGATACCAGGAGGTAGCATGTAAGAGTCTATACTGCATTGCGAGTGCTGCGTAGCTCTTAGCTTGACATCGTTTGTCAAGGAGGAATTATTTTGGAATATCTATAGATACTTTGATAGTATTCATTGAGGTAGGTCGCAAAATGTTCGTCTTGGACAAACGATACCAATTTCCAGGTCTCACCACGTGGAGGTGGCTACGCAGTCGAGACCCATGCCTATGTACATTATTAAAATATAGTATAAATGATTACCGAAGGTTACAGAAGGTTACAGAAAATAATTTTAAAAGGCAGTATAGAATATAATACAAAATTTGTTACAAAATAAGTTACATAGAAAGTTACAAAATATAGCATGTGGAACATTTGCAACAAAGGAAGAGCAATTAATAGTGAAACAGAACTAAAAGACGGGAAAAAGAATTGGTAGTTGCATGAGATTATGGTGCTATGATGTACTAAGTAATTGTTTAAAGGGGGGACACGCGTTGCAATTTATGGCGTTTTACAAGTCGCGACAATATTGAAGAAAAGCACGCAAATTGCCACATATGGCAGTATGTTTTTCTTTTTTACTCTGGTTTCTTCTATCTTATATTAAAACGCGATAACTTTTACTTCGCGATCGCGATAGTTCAAATTTCAAGGGATTTTGAGGAATCCTTGATTATAATGTGCACTGTATGCATAGTATGCACAGTATGCACAATATGTACAGTATGCACAATAATACTGCATAATTCAGCAAAAATAAAAAATTCCTGCAAATTGTAATGAAGTAAAGTAGCGAGCATAGTGACAAAAATACTATTGAAAATAATATGAAACATACCGAGGTCCTCTTGCTGAAAATCCTAAATAAATTTCGAGATTAGTGATAGCTGAGGTGCTGGGGTGATTCTATTTTTCAAATGACTGAACAAAAATTCATGTCAAGAAAGGCTCTAGCTTGATCCAAGAAATATACCACAGAAATATATTATTGTACGAGTGCTATTATACATTAGTACATTAGCACTCGCGGTCACTATGCTCGCTATGAGAATAATAAAATACAACCAGTCACCTGTGCCGTTTCGGACCTTTCGTCCTACGACATGATGGGTAACCAGAGGAATCGTAAACATGCGACTTACCGGTCGTTGATCTCTTCTTCATATCAAAGCAGCTCTGGATAGACTGTCGCCTTTGTCCTGGCACCAGCGTCACTGTGTCCTTCCCTTGCCACGTCGTCAATGTAGCAATGTCAACATTGCTAATTCCTTCTCCTCTTCTTGGAACAGTTTCACAATACACACGCGATATCGCGGACACGTACGAACTTGCTTCGGCCGGTATCGAGGAAAGATATCGCGTGTTATCTCATACGAACGAAAACGATTTAGTCGGATTAGGGTATTATTTAGTTGTTATAAAAGTATTTAAACTTCACTGACACTAATGAAATTAAAAAAATAAGACGTAGAATATTTATTTCATATTTTATTGTTTTATTTCTTCATTTAATATTTATTTTTATATGGATAATTGGAATTAAAAAATGAATGAAATAACTAAACGAGCAATTAAAAATTTAAGTAAATGAATGAAGTAACTAAATTATTTAATGTTAAAAGTAAATAAATGAAATAAATGAATTGGATGATTTAGAATTAAAAATAAACAAATAAAGAAATTAAATTAATTGTTAGAAAGTAAATAAATAAATAAATAGAATGAATCTTTAAAAATTAATCGTTCAGAAATAAATAAACGAAATAAATTAAATAAATGATTAAGAATTAGCATTAAACAAATAAATAAATGAAATTAATTATTAAAAAGTAAATAAATATATTAATGGAATGAATTATTAAAAATTAAAAATAAATATATAAATGAAATAAATTATTGAAAATAAAAATTAAACAAATAAATAAATGAAATTAATTGTTAAAATGTGAATAAAGAAATAAATGGAATGAATTATTAAAAATTGAAAATAAATAAATGAAATGAATTAGTTATTAGGAGTTAAAAATTAAAAATAGATGAATGAATTAATTAAATAAATTATAAAAAGTCAAGAATTAAAAAATAAATAATTAATATGAATTAGTAACATTTTTAAATAATCAAATTATTTAAATAAATAATAATTAAAGTTACTGAAAAATAATTATCATATAAATAATTAATTATGATATTATTAATATGTCTTTATTTTAAAAGTTGTTCATTATTTTATTTAAATTTGTTTACGCGGTTCAAATGTCGATGTATATGTTACGACGGCCGCGGAGCAACTGACGTGGCTCTGACCGCCGAGTGCATATATGAACCGAGCGTATCCTTGGCCGAGGTCAAACGGAAATTCTCGAACTTCACCAATTTTCCAAAGATTCGTGAACTGTTTATGATATTTATTATAGTTCATTGCAAGTATATGCTTCCTATAATTCGCAGCAAGAGTATGTACACCAATTTACATATGTACAACTACTTATTCATATAAAAGCACCATTTACTTCCTCGTAACAATAGTTCTTAAGATATAAATGTTTAAAACAACATTTTACAGTTAAAAGAGGAAATAGTTGCTAAAAATGATATTAACCAAAGGGACCCCATACCCTATACCTATCACCCATCCTAAAGTAAGCTAAAATTCGCGTTTTTAACAAATTCTACGAATTTATAAATATACATATACATATATTACATGTCTAATAATGCTTTCGAACGGTTTTAATCGTGTACTCATAGAATTTCTTAAAAGTATGTTCAATGAAGAAGTTCACAATGCTCGTGTATTACATTTTGTAACTCTATATATATTATATTTTTTAAATTGGTAACAAAAATTCATTCTGTAGTATATTTTTACAAATAAGTGTTTGTAAAATAGATTACTTTTAAACTTTCTGTCCTTATTTAATTTAAACATATATATTTCTTTGACATAGTTGTTGATCATATCATCTCGATTATAATCAAACCAATATACACAGTAATAACACAAATCTTTTTCCCTGAATTATTAATTTTTAACTGCTTTTAAAATGTCATTTGTCGATTTGAGTTCGGCCTGTTGAAGTCAAAATTTTCGTTGGGATAGTGATGGAAGTGAATAGTCAATGCTCATTTCCCAGATCCTTGGTCCTAGCCTATGACCATTGTCCATCCACTCACACTACGACCCTCATAAAATCTAATAATAATTTCTTAATTATTAATCATAATTTAAACAAATCTTTTCTTTTCCAAAAAGCATTCCATTCTTGGATTCTCTCATCGTTAGTTTATTTTTTTTTTCAATTTATTCCTTTTTTGTCACGTCATTAGGTTGATTATTTCACTCGTTAGGTTCGTATTTTGTCTTATTCCACCGTTCATTGAGAACTTCAAATAAATCTTCTGCCATTTCTAAAAGAATTTAACACCACGTTATAAATAATTTTCTCAAAAAGGGAAAGTATTCTTGGACATTAGTTTACTTTTAAAGCTATTGTTAAAGGGGTTATGACTCAAAGGAATAGTAGTCAGTGTAAACGGTGAAAAAATATATAGATCTTTATTGAACGGTTAGAATTGGTCTGTTTATGGCCAGGCAGATCACAGGACGTCTCCAGAAAACAGGAAACAAAAGACAAAACGCAGGGAAAAGGATCACCCCCACATCCCTAGAATGTAAAGTTTACTGCTTAGTTTTTACTATAACAGCTATCACTGGACATTCCTCTAAATTTTCATATTCATTTCTCAGAAGATATACATGAACAACCGATTAAGTATAGAATAAACATAATATCGGTATAAGAAACATAACATCTGCATAATACTATCCATAATCGATTCAACAAGACGTTGAACGTTAAACGTTCCTAATCTAATCATCGATCGACGTCTGTTCGAAGAGCGGCGAAAGAAGCTGGGAACTCTAGCGAAAGGGCGGAAGAAAGTTTCGTGGCTTCGAAAGTTCCACGGGATTGAAAGCTGCCACCTGAATGGGCGGAACCCACTCAGGAGATTAACAAAAATTCCTCAACCCGATTTAACGACCTCTTCGACATCGACTCGATACTCTGTTCGCATAACTTCCACATAACCTAATGATAAAACGCGTTTAACCCTTTCGCTACTGTAAGAGTATGCAAGGGTATGCCAACTCCGGTTACCGATAAGGCGGCCTGAGTGACGAGCACGTAGCAGTGATAACAGGACTCTCAAAATAAAACGGCGATCCGCTTGATCTGCGCGGCAGATTAACAAAGGTGGCCCATCCTTTGTCCAGGGAGCAAAGGACCAGGGGGCAAGGGGGGCCCATGAAGGGCAGCTAGAGGAGTGGACTGCGAAGTTGCACGTGAGAGACAAGAGCGGCGTATGAATTTCATATCCAATAAATATTGTGTCTGTTTCGAAGCTGCTTAGTGCATTGCACGACTCAATGTCATTCCTCGCCTATGTGGCATATCACGTGAGAGACAAGAGCGGCATAAGAATTTCATATCCAATAAGTGTCTGTTTCGAAGCTGCTTAGTGCATTGCACGACTCAATGTCATTCCTCGCCTATGTGGCATACTAATTGGTGTTGGATTCCTCACCTGTCAATGAAACTGACATGGTCCAACCAACGGGGAAGTCAACCCGTACTTGACCCTGGTGTTGGCCGAAGGAGTACTTCCGGGGAGGTACCCGATATTGGCGTATTATTCTTAGGCCACTTTAGGTCTGGCTTGGATATGAGATCCAACCGTTGGTCTCCATGGTCCATGTTACGCGAAAAATTGATAAGAGAATTTTTTTCTAAATAATAAAACAGGTTTATTTAATTAACATATCACACTAGATTCTTAACTCGAACACGCAATCCTCTGCTCTCGACTACACACCATCTATCTGCCTCGCGCCCTTGCATCCCTATTTAAAACCAGATCTATCTCATTCTACACACACGCTTTCTCTCTCAATCATTCTACAGACATTCCGACAAAAGGATTTGCCGCTATCATTTGTTCTTTCCGCGCCAAACACCCGAGTCGAACCCGATCTTATATAACTTGTTATCACCTGAAATTAATGTGGGGCAATCCTTATCTACTCATTACAGCCCATATGACATCCAACAGAATAAACCGCAATCGGCCACCGAGTGATAGACTCATTCTAACCCAGCCCTCTCTTCTGCTCCCCTTACACTATGACATGTCTCATCACGGAGTCCCTCCCACTGAAGGAAGCTTCGTGCCAAAGGTGGAAGCATTACACGTGCACAGTGTTTAGCATTCGGGGCCAAGTCTTTTAAAAAAAGAAAAGAAAAAGAGAAAAGACAAACCGAGCATTGCAATAACGATTGCAATTCTTTGCGAAGAGAGCTAACAAGCGAAAGGATAGCACCTGTTTTAATTTTTGTGACCGGTGACTATAGTCATAGTAGCGAAAGGGTTAATTCACAGTTCATGAGGAAGCTTCGAGCGACTCTGGATACGCGATTAATTTCGCAAAAGTTGAAAATATTAAATACGGGAAGAGTGATGGAATAGGTGGTCACAGCAAAAGCTAGAAATTGGAATTTTTCCTATTTCCTTTTTCCCAGTGCCGGGGAAAAACTCGGGTCCACCGTTCTAATGTACCCTGCTGGTCAGGAATTATGGCTGGTTCACGGTAATTACTTCGACTAGTGGCGGTGTTATTACCAGCCCTGCAACGAAGCCGACCACACGGTTAATTTATTTTCGCTGGTCGATAATTAACGCCAATTGGACGCGACGTCGCGCTTTTTCCCGCGCCCCTTTTTCTCCACCCTCGCGTAACTTTCCACCCCTTGCAACGACAAAATCGCGCTCTCCAACTTCCCCATTTTCTCTCTGCCCGTCCTCCCGACTCTTCTCTCATCTATAAATCACATTTTTCCCCGATTCCCTCTCTTTTTCTCCTTTTTCCCCTATTTCGTTTCCGTCGAACCCCCCTCGTCGCTGATCGCACGCGCGCGCGGGCTATGGATCGTGAAAAAGCATTCAAACGAACGGCTCTAAAAACACGGAAAGCTGCGACGTCACCGACGCGATCGTGTCCGATATTTTCCGATCGTGTGCCGTTCGGTGAAAATAGAAAACGCGTGGCGAAATCAGCGAGACGAAAACTCAGATTCGCGCGTGGCTGGCTAACACCGCGATCGGTTTTGACCGCTCTTTGGCCACTTTTAGACCGAAAATAGCAACGAGGGACGATGAAACGTCGGGACGACCGGTGAAAGAGGAACCACAGGCACTCGAGAAAGGGTTGCATCGGAAGTCGTGCCGCGGTTTATAGTTCAAGGATGGCTGCCTCTATTCCAGGATGGAAGAACCTGGTGTAATTGATGGGCTCGCGTCACGCCAACCGCGATAATGCCCGTCACGTGACCAGGCTGAGTTCTCCTTGGCACCTAGCTTCGCGTTCGCCGCCCTCTTCTCTGCCTGGCTGCAAGATGGATTTCCGGTTTGTCACGCGACGCGAGCCGTCCTGTTAGAAGTAAATAGACCAGCAACTTCCGGGGGATGCTTATTTTTGATTTCCTCGCTTGGATCAACAGAAACTTGAAATATAGTCCACGGAGTGAAACTCAAAATCGATAACAGCTATCTTGTGGATTTTAGTAAATTATGTTCCTCTGCCTGTCATACCTTCAGGGATACTTTTCATTGGCAAATGTAAGAAATAGAAGGTGTTGGTTAATTCCAATATATTATTTATTACGAGCTAAAAGGGACTTAGCCCTTTCAGCGCTGTGAACGCATATATGGGTTCTCACACAGCCATTCAATCTGGACTATGAACGCATATATGGGTTCTCACATAGCCATTCAATCTGGACTATGAACGCATATATGGGTTCTCACATAGCCATTCAATCTGAGCTATGAACGCATATATGGGTCGTCACACAACCATGAACGCTGTATAGATTTATAAAATAAGAATTTTGTAATAGCTTACAATTAGTTTAGAATATTGCCGAAACGTGTTTCTTCTTGTATTTTAGTATTTGACCAATCAGTTTGTACTTTACGACTTACAGTTATAGGAAATAGTAAAAAGCAGGCAGCTCAGCGTATGCTTTGTCGTAAAAAGTGGACGATCCACAGCACAAACTAGAAGTAAGTTAAGTACTTAAAGTACAAACTAGAAGACTAGACTAATAACTGAACTATGATCACGCAACTAACACTCGTACTTACATTGAATCTTCTTCAAACTCTGTAAAGGACTGTCTCGGGACAGCCCTGCACCCTCATTTATACCTTGCACTCTGTCTTCTTTCTGTGTCAGTGCACTACTCGTTATCAACGTTTCAATTCAATGGTCTCTCCACTGATTATCTAAATTCTATAGTAATTCTAGGAGGATCAATGAGTAGATCAATTCTAGCTACAGGTACCAATAGTATTCTATTAGCAATGAATAAAATAACTGTATACAGTCATCTATACAGTGCACTACTCATCACCAACGTTTCAATCCATTGGTCTATTCACTGATCATCTAAATTCTATAGCAATTCTAGAAGGGTCAGTGAATAGATCAATTCTCGCTCTCGTGAATAGATCATGCTTTCTTTTTCAATCACGCATTTTTCATAGCCTCGTTCTCGGTGAGTCAGGTACCCTAAACACTCAGACACCATTTACTCTTCACTTGCATTTGATACAGTCAAATATCCCGTTCATCCTATCCTTGCACGTGGTCACTGGTCCCTCTATGTGCACTCCAGACGTCACTCTAAACATTCAGCCTAAATCCTAGCCGACTGTTTATTACCCATCATCAGCTAGGTAGGCCCAAGTGCTCCTCTGCATTCACTCTCAAACCCTAGCATTCCTACATACCTGTTTCAAACAATGATCCGATGATCTTCTAACGATCTGAAAATATCTTCTCTGATTTAGCTCCTCAAACTTGTTCTCTGTGTTGCGTAATTGTTAGATCAGGGTGGCGTCATGTCAGATTTTTGGTGCCACGAAAATGAATGGGAACAGGAGGCTAATGCGAAGCTTCTTGAGAGAAGAGTTTTGTTTCGCTGTAACTGTCTGCACGAGAAAATTTTGAAGGAACGTTTCGAGAGGTTATGGATGCTTAATTAGGACATCATAGGCAACAGCGACGGCACAATGTTCATGAAGGATTCAGCCGTTCGACCGGACCGTCTGCGTAGCTTGATAGAGATCGAGGAACATTAGTAGACCGTGATGAATATTTGAACGGCGCTGAAAGCTTCCAAAGACATTCAGAGAACTTTCCGGATGTCTCTTCTTCTATCGTCCAGGGTGGCTGCAGAGGCATCTGGCCCCACGTGAATAGCCAAGAACGTCCGCGGATCCTTGGGCTTTTTGAACTCGGAAACTTCAGACGCCAACCGCCGTATCCTCGAGAACCCTTTACAGGAGTCGTTGCACGTTACCGGTCAACAATCTGGACAATCCGAACGATACGAGTGTCGAAACTTCGTTCAGCTGACCAGGAGTCCAACCTGACGCGTTTATTCCTCGAATTCCAAACATGTCGGAATAGAACGCAGGGCAGAGGAATGAAAAGAGTCTTCCTAAATCCTCGGAGTTCATCGCGAGATCTATAAACCTCGTGGAAAGCATAAACACAGCAGGCTGACGAATAATGGAAACGAAAGGAAAGAATGATTCGGAATGTGCACAGAATTCTGCCAAAAAGTAGAAGAAATAATCAGAGAGGGGAAGAAGAGGAGAGGCAGGAGCAAGGGAGCAAGAATGAAATGCTACGAGGAGGCTGGTGGGGCTAGACAAAAGGGACGGAGTCTATTTCCCGCGTTGAAAGTGTTCCTGTTGGAGCCGGGTAGCGGTAACGTGGAGGCACGGGGTGCAACCTATTGTCAACCCTCTGCCGGGGCTTGTAACAATGGCTCTCTGTGTCAGCGACGCTTTTCATCGCGGCGTAAACGCTATCGGTGACGCGGACACCGATCTTCGTGTTCCGCGAGATGAGGCCGAGAGAAAGACACCCCCTCCGGATACCATCTCTTCGGCTTCCTTCCCTTGCCTTCTCTCTCCTTCTCGCTCGCTCCTCCGCCGTCCTCTCTGCATCTCTATCCATCTCCGCGCTGTCGAGTGGAGCACCGGGGATGACAAATCGATGGTTGTTTCGCTGATCGGCCAGATTTGCATGCGACGGGATTGTTTAATGCGCCACCCGACGGCAGGAAAAGTGGCCTGCTCGTGGACGAATTTGTCTCGCCGTGGAGCTGCCTGCCTGGAAGCTCCTTCGTGCTGTCGCTCTCCGATAAGACGATGGGTCCTTGGGATGAATATCGAAGCAGGCAAGTCGCTGAAGAGACGCTCGGCGTACACTGATCCATCGTGCATTGTTCCCTGATATATGACACGGTTTAGCTCGTTAAAGCAAGCTCCTGGACAGAGTCGTAAGTAACGTGTGGGTGCTCCTCCCTGGACGCACGATGCACGGATTTATAAGCATCCTGGGACAATTTATCTCCTATTAACGCCTGCCTTGACATTTGCACAGGCACCAGCACACAGCCACGAGTCGCTGGTGCACGCCCCAAATCGCTGTTTCCCGTTGGACGGTCGACAAACAATTTTTGAAGCGGCCTCGATTCGCTGCAGGAACAATTCCTCGTTGTAAATCAAGCGGAACACGCTCGCGTGCCAACTCGTCCTTCGCGATGCTCGTCGGTTATTAAAGCGGCGCTTAAGCCGTCAGGATGTGCATACGCGGCGATAAGGCGAGGCCTTAGCCCAGTTCACCCGCAGGAAACGGATACCATCGCGTGGGTGGACGATGGTACGCGATAAAGACATCGCGGGGTCGAGACCCGCGCCAATTTCCAACGCTCTCTAGTCTGCGAGTGCCACGCGCCCCCGATTCACTCACCCTCCGCAAATGTCAACGGGAAGACAGAAAATTGGACAGGGGAGAACGGGTGTGCGACGTGGGAAGAAATGACAGAGGGATCTTTAAAAACACCTGATCAAAGATGCCTCTGCACTTCCTGCGGTATGACACTTCGCACCCAGCAGCGTAGGACGTTGGTATATGCAACGGGACCGAGGAACGCGCAGGAATTCGAGCGGTGGCTTAGCAGCCTGTGCAGAGCACGCGTTACTCGTTCGTCGAATTTTTCTTCCGTTGGAGAATCGCGCTATTCCAGGTCAGCGAGTTCGACGTCGCGACGCTCGTGGCACGATACCGGCTGATTAAATTACACAAAAGTCCCTTTGACAGCGACTAGCCGATCGAGCCGGCCATCGGCCTAGGCCGACCGCGCGGAAGGACGACAAACTTCGTTTCCGTTCTCCTGAATCTGTTTCACGGCCCAGCTGAGAGAGCCGCGGGATGAGAGGAGCGAGAGAGCAAAGAGCAAAGTTCGCGAGAGAGAAGGAGGAGGATGGAGGACTGGAAGAGTAGGGACCGGAGGATGGAAAAGTTGGGCTAGGCGGGAAAGAAATGGGTGGTCGGAGGCAAGAATGGGAGAAGTGGAAGATAAGAGGCGAGGAAAAAGTAGATTGATGAGCGGGGAGGAAGCAGGAAGAAAGTTGCGAAATGGTCGAATTAGAGTGAGCAAGTTTGGCGTAAAAAGAGCGGAGGGAGTTGGAAGGCTCGAACAGTCGTGGAAGAAGAATGGGAAAGTGGCGGATGGCGATTAAGGAATGAATGTAATTTTCATCTGATTGTAAATTGTATCGAGTTTAGTGGCTGGCGGGCCGGGTTGCCAGAATTTTAATAGCTTCCTCGTCGAAACGTGAAATACTCCAGTCGCTGATTTAAGGGATGGACCACGTATTTCTTTAAGCATCGCGGGATGATTCGAACGTCGTTTGTAAATTCTACTTAGACACAGTAAACGATCAATTTCTCCAGGCATGGAAGATTTAATGTCAATAAAATACGGTCTCGTGTAATCCCTATGACAGCAACTAGGCCACGTATAGTGGTTTACGCCTCTGCATCATCTCAGAAGCGATCCAAAGTCTCTCTAGACGAAGTGTTCCTCCGTCAAACTTCATCATACTGAATTAAAAGAGCTCCCAACTGCCAGGTGGCAAGATTTGACATAAAACAGGAAGAAATGAAGTGACAGGGAGCCAAAGGGATCCGGTAGAGGATCACCGTGCAAGACACATGATCCAACGAAGAACACGACACCATGGATGGTGAAAAAATGAAAAGAGATAATGGCGAACCAGCGCAAAAATAGATAAAGCGTTAATGAGGGAATACAGGAAAGAGGATCCACAAGGATTCTAGGTCAGCGCGTCGGGAAGCGTGGCAGAAATTCGTAAGGGCAAACAAGAAATTCCAGGGAGCTGTTCGTGCGAATCGTCGATTAATTCGACGAATGGGTGCGTTACGAAACGCGATCGATCCGCAAAGCAGAGTAGAAAGATCATTTATCTCTCCATTTTTGTTCCCCTTCTTGACACGCGGCGGGCGCTTTGATGTTGCGCGCTCTTTTGCGCCGCTTGCGCCGACATTTACGATTCCTTCTGATTTCTCATGCGAGCTTAACCCGTCCCTGGAGTAATCATGGTCTCACGAATGGGTAGATTTAATCCGATATTTCACGGCTACCGCGTCGCCCGTGGACAAAAATCGCGGTGCCTCGCGTCGATTAAATCACAAGCAGACGCCGAGCACCGTTCCGAAACGCAGTCGCCTGGAAATTCTTCGTCCAACCATTCCCTGTGTGTTTTACGTTATTCGCCGGCTCTGAAGTATAAGCCAGTCCACTTCACTTTTATCGTTCGTGGTTATACCATACAGACAATAGCGCAGGGCGTGGAAACGGATAAACGAGAGCGCGAATGCATGGGGAAAGAAAAGGAAGATTATAGAAGACGCGGGATTAAATAATTTCTCGATCATCGTTTACAATGATAGAAACATCGGTAGACTGTGTTACTAGAGAATTTGCCTAATTAGAAATTTTTGAGTTCGATGAAAACACGTGTGCGATTTCGTGAACGCGATATCGGATCTTTGCTTGCCAAGTCGGTGTCAACACGATTCCTACAGATCAGAAATGCTGATAGGGAAAGGATAGGGAATAGTCACCATGTCTCTGTCTTAGATATCCATCGTGGTTTTTCCAATTTTTGGTCGCTGTTCCGCTTGCAACGTTATTCGTTATTGACACTTTGACTGCCACGCACTTTTCATATGGTATGTCCAGGAGGCCACGATAAAATTTCCATTATTTTTACGATATAATGATGAATTGTAAACAATATGGCTAAAAGGAATATAAATTAAGGAAATTAGTATTGCCGGAGACTGGTGACCACCATGGTTCCACTTAGGAAGCAAGTACCTGTCACTGATGACCACCATGGCAATCAACGCGTTAACCACTTGTGCTGGCAAGAAATTCAGAAACTTGTGCCAGAACGGTCCAATGTTCCTGTGACAATTGCCTGACGACGTGTATACCACGTCGTTGTCGATTCTGCGACAAAAGCATTACGACGTGCGTGGCACGTCTTTGCAGCGCAAGTGGTTATACACGTGTAACGTTGTACGATAAACATCCATCGACACGATCGTCTCGTTGTTAATACTTCCGCGATGTTTGAAATAAAAAGACAGGGGTCCAAAGGAAGGTACCGGTGGTTTATTGACACTCGCTTGGACAATTGCGCGCGACTTTTCAGGGAGAACGACGGAAATTACCGAGGGGTCGGTGTCCCGTGAAAAATCGAGCTCCTCATCCGAAGCCACGGTCGAATTTCGAGCTCGCTCAACGTCTCGAATAAAGAGCGGGGGAAAAGAAAATAGGAGGAAACGAAACGGAGAAGTCCGCTCGTTCTATCCTCCGTCCGATCCATTTTCCACTTACTTGACTGTCACGGAAATGCATCGAGCACCCTTAAGTATCGATTCACCCGCGACGCCGTTGCCTTTGAAGCATTTGCATCGGGTCTGTGCCAAGGAACACGCGTGAACACGGTTAGAGGATCTAGAATCGACGATCCGCGTCGTCCACGCCCCTGCCAACCGAATTCCCACCCTTGCTCCTCCAACGACTCTGAATAACGATCCCGACACTCGCCTGTCACTCCTTCAACCATACCATCATCCTCCCTGACCCGATCGTCTCGTCGATCCCGGTGTTATTCGCGAAATCTTTGATTGGTTTGACGAAAAGTCGAGGAACATCCGCGAACAGAGTCCACTTTGACAGCGTACAGCTCTCTGACGTTGGATTTCGCGATCAGGTGTCAACAGAAGGCAGGCTAGGCAACCTGTCCCGTTCGTTGGTCCAGAAGCTGGGACTTGGATCAATAGACGAACGTGTAGTCCAGACATTTGGCCCAAAATCGGTCCATAGTGTGGTATAGGTGAGGAAAGACTCCGGACAGAGCGTGTGCCTCATCGGTGTAGCTCTGCTCCTCGAACAGGATGTCCTTGTCTACTAAAGCCTTGTTCAGGGCCATGGACTGTTGGTAGTGGACGTTGTCGTCACCTGTACCGTGTATCAGCATGAACTTCTTGCCACGGATACCCTCCACCCTCCTGTTCACGTCTGAGCGATTGTAGCCCTGCAGGTTGTCCTCGGGGGTAGGCAACCCCATGAACCGTTCGGTATATAGAGAATCTGCGATGAAAGGATATTTTCTAGCTTTCCTGATAGTGTCCAGTATCACGATGATGCATATATCTTTCGAATAATTAAATTCTTTTTGGGGGAAAGAGATTGACATCTGTAGGAAAATAGGTATATACCGTGGGGAGCTGAAAGTTTCACCTGTACTTCGATTATTGGTCAGAAGGATTGCAAATATTACATGTAGAGTCTCTATAGTGGAGCATGTACAGACAGAGATAGGTGTTCCAAGAATTATCGGTATTTTAACACTTTGACTACCACGTACCTCAGGAGACCACGATAAAATTTCCATTATTCTTAGAATATAATAATAAACTCTCAAACAATATGGCAACAGAGAAAATGGTGCAAATTATTAATGCCTTCAATGAAAGAAATATAAATTTAAAAAATTAGTATCGCCTGACACTGATCACCATAGCCCCACTGAGGAGACAAGCGCCGGTAACTGATCACCACCGTGGCAGTCAACGTGTTAATTGATCTTAGAGATCGTGGACTTGTTAGCTCTTCACCTTCTTACTTATCTTCGTTAAAGTCAGGTCAAAACTGGTCCAAGAAATTTTGAATGGACAATGGATCGATGGACGCGAGTCATCTGAATGGATGACTCAGCGTCTACCGAGGCAGAAATGCATCCACCATGGAGGTGCTACTCTGTACATGTACTTCATTCAACGAGACGAGTCAGCATCTGCCTTTATTCGTCGACTGTGCATATTGACGTTCGATCTGCTTCATCATTTGGTCGTTTTTCCTTACCTAACTTGTCTCGTTGAACGATCTATACCCGGATAGTGTCAAGTATCCTATAATATATCAACCCTATATATCGAGTGACGTAGTACAACGGCGCAAGACGTCTTTTCAGCTCCTCACAGCGCATACCGTTCGACGTTCTATATAGCCGCGTAATGTGTTCCGGTCTTAGGTGTCTTTTAATTCACCACCAAGCACGAAATTACCATAATAAATCCACGAGGTCACAGGTGCGACTGATACCCCGCACTTGAACACCGATTCCTTGTCAGTAGCCAGCACCATGGCAGTGGAGAAGCCTCCGTAGCTCCATCCCCATATCGCGGTCCTGTTCTGATCGATCCAGGGGAACTTCTGCTGCAGCATCCTAAAAATCGCACGCACGATCGCTACTGGAACCTCATCGATCGCTATATTTCGTTTCATGCATAAAATATCACCGATTCTACGAGCATGAGACTAGGACCAAGTGCTCCTAGGAAGATAGAGAAGAATCTACCGCTATTTCCAAAAGACTCGGAACGTTTCCTTCTCAGAGTGCATAAATTCCGGTAAAAGCTGAGCGTACCTAGTGACAGTGATCTGGTCCTCGATCTCCACTGTGCCTAGTCGCCGATAGATCTCGAACAGCATCTTGCTGCCCTTGAAAGCCGATCCTCGACCATCGATGCGACCATAGATTACCCGCTTGTTGGTCACCATGTAGGATTCGAAACCGAACGTTGCTTCCTCAGTGATCCTGACAGTGTTGGGTCCTGCGTAACTGGAAAATGAAAGATTGCGTGTACATAGAGGATGATTCGATCAGCCATAGTCCCAGTGAACGAACAGACAGTGAACACTCTCCGATTGGAAATGGAGATCACGATTCTTCCTTGCGTGTCAGATCAATCATACTTAACGGCTCCTAGCGAGCACGAGTTCCAGGATTAAGGAGCCACTTGGTTCCGCGGATTTTTCTCCGGCCAGACCGAGGATAATCGAAAAATCGAACTGCGACTCGAACGTGACTGAGGATAGGTACGAAAAGATCCTAGTCTCCCAGGAGTGTGCACGTTTGTTCACCGCGTGTTCGAGATATTGTATCCCGCCTGTTGTTGCTGCTGTTACCGAGGAAATTGCATTTGGCACAGTTCGGATTTGTAGAGTCATATTTTCAGCTTACTCTTTATGTCGTTGTCTCTCGGTCAATATTACAGACACCTTGTGGTGCTCATGACTGACGAGCGTAAGGAATATTCTCGTGGAAGGTACTTACACGTTGATTAACAGAGGGTACGACTTGTTCTCGTCAAAGTCTGGCGGCAGATAGAGTTTCACTTTGTTACTGTAACCATTAGCATCCACGTAGAAGTTTTTGACAAGAGGTTGCGATCGCGTGGCCAATTTTTGTCTCAGCGATTGATTCTCCTCCCAAGTGAGCAGTAGCTGGTGATTGGAGTTCATGATCGTGATGAACAGTGGGTCTGGACCGGAGCAGGACAGCGCGTAGTTGGAGCTCTCAGTGGAGAAGTAGGCGTAGGCATAGGTGCAATTGTTCCCTGTGAAACGATGGGTATGTGTCAAGGAATTGTGTACATAGTTCGATCCACTGCTCCATGAAACCCACCCTCAGGAGTTAAGACGTAGCAAGACAAGCAAACAGGCGCCTCGCTGCCATCCAATTGCACCGAGTACAAATTCCTGTGCGAGGGTTTGTCGAGCTGGTTGCCTAAGTAATAAAGCCTTTCCGTGGCATGGTCCACGGCCAAGATGATGATGACCTCGTTGGCTCCCGGCGTCAGGTCCGTCTCGTCGATCAGCCTTCCGTTCTTATACTCGAACCTAGTCGCGTGCTGGAACCGTCCAGCTGCCGTTCCAGATTCTTGAAGCTTCGTGATGATCACGTATCGATCGTGATAGACGGGTGGCTGGATACGCAGCCAGCCCTCGGTTTCCTCTTCGTAGAAGATATTTTTGGCGTTGCCATTCGTGTCGTACAGCATTATCTGCGCTTTGTTCTGCACCCGGTTCATCCAGGTGACAACGACCTGGTCCTCGTTCCGCCAGTTCACGGTGTACAGAACGTTGTCTCTGTCAAAGAGGGAGATATTGACAGCGGTTTGAAGGTTTCCGAAATTTGCAGGAAGAAAGGAAGGTTCGTTGACGAACGTGGCTGATGAATTTACGAATATTACGATTATCGTCGCTGAGCGTTATGTAAACAGTCGTACCGAGCTCCTGTAATTGCAATATTTGTCGACGGAGCTCGTCAATCATCGGTCGCGATAAGATATTCTTGACAGAGGGAAATGAAGTCATGCGAATTTTCTGATAAACGCGTTGTTTACTTAACCCTGTGTAAGCATGACAAGCAACTCGGTGTCAATTCTCGCGAGATACTCACACGCCGACGATATCGCTTGGCGACTTAAGATCGACTAATTTGAGCGAGGGATTGTCCAAGTCGATCACGCTGACCGATACTTCTGGGTTTGGACTGCCTGCCTGAAACACGAAAATTTATTTTGTTCAAAGATAACTTTACACATTGTCGCTTTTGTCTTAAGGCGTCTCCGACGTTTGGAATCGATATGAGCAGTTGAGGGTTGTAAGGGGCCAAGCGTTTATTCCTTTTTGACACTCGGTGGGTCAATCAGGTGTCATTCTTCCCCGCGATTGGACGAAGCCGATCGAATTTTATTTTTTACCATGGTTCTAGATATAGGACTATGATTGTATCTCTATAATTGTATTATATCCCCTATTTTTCCTATTATTAATTAAAAATTACTCTCTTACTGAATACGCGTGCACTGTGCTTTTCTACCTAGAATCTGCAACATAATCGCATGGTGATTCTTCTAAAATTCTTTAGCACGTGGAATTCCTCTGAAAATCGAGATCGTTTATCGCACGAAGCAAAGACGAGCAGTCTTTCACGATCGTGTCGATACAACTACGAGAATTGCGGCGCCACTAGAAAAACTGAGGGTTAAACGCGGGAACGACCGCGAGGTAACCCTTTTCATCCCGTTTTAAAGCCGGCAACCAGAGATGGCCTGAGCTTCTTAATCTGGTCCTTTAACGACCGCAGTGCTCGTTGCCGGACAAACTGGCTGAAGCAAGGGAACGATTAACCGATTCGATCGATCTTTCTTACGCTGCACTTCCGTTTCCAGAAATGGCGGTGCGCAGAATTTATAACGTAAAATTCGGAAAAACGGGGAAACGGGCTAAGAAGATTAATTACCTTCGGGTACTTGATCTTCATTTCCTTCGGATACTGATCCTTCATGTTTCCTGGTTCACCGTACATCGGTATCACCATTTCCTTCACGCTGGTATCGTTGAACGTTGCGAAAGCAAGATGGCGGCCGTCGGGCGAGAACCAGAGAGCCGAAGCCGACGCTAACACTTCCTCTGGAAACGATAATTCTAGTTAATACTCGGATTATCGTCGATCATTCTCTTAATGGAGTGAGTAGCTTGACTGATTAATATTTCTCTGCTGGATCAACGCGATGGTTAGCATGATCGATGACAATGAGATCGGTGATCGGTATTATCAGTTTTGTCAATCTTTTCGATTACCTTCGTACACCCAATCAGGTACTCCGTTATAAACGGCGTCGAGCACGCCGGTGTTCGTTATTCGAATAATACTGCCTCCCTCGGAGAACACTTGGTAATAGATATCGTTCTCGTGAACATAAATCAAAGCGTTCCTCGTGGGCGACCACTTGTACAGGGGTATGCGCTCGCCATTTGCGATTTTCATGTACGTTCTACGTGAATGGAAGAAAACGAGGATAAAACGAATGAAAGAAATCCTGCAAACAACTTGTACGATGCGAGATCGCGTTAGAACGTTAAGTCGGGTTAAGCGGCAGATAATAAACGCGATAAAATTCCACGGAATGGATCAGCGATGTTTCCACTCGTATCGATCCTTCGCGCGTATATTTCCAGGCGTAAAACAACAGCATGGAACGTGAATTTTATCATTATTACCTCGGACGTGCTGCATCGTTTCGTAATTTGATTTATCACGGAGTCGTTAAAGCCGTCGGTGGAACGAAGCAGATAACTCACCTGGTTTTAGTGTTGTACACGACGTTGTATTAAGATAGTACTTGTTCGGACTAGATAGCTTTGACTTTCGTGTCATACACTGCTATATGGTGGATTTTTACGCGCTATATTGCTCTACTATACTCTGCTGGACTCCGGGGAGTCCAGTAATATTGGTCGCGGCACGTTATGTTGAGTTAGGTTACGTTCGGTTATGTCAGGCTATGTTAGGATAGGAGAAGGTAGATTTGCCTTTTGTGCCAAACACTGTTGTTCGGTGGGTTTCAACCTTAATTATAACATTTCGCTTCGTCCAAATGGCTACTCACGTTTGCGAAGTCGTAGCTGATCATGACGAGAGAGTTGTCGTAGGAGAAGCTGATGGCAGGCTTGTTGTAGTCGGCCTGAAATCACGCGAACATCGAATCGCGCATCGAACTTGCACACGGAACCGTGTATACCCGATATCGAATAGGAACCGTGAAAATTAGCGATGATCGAGGAGAATTCGGCGAGAAGGATCGAGCAACGATTCGTCTGGCGTTTTATCGGCGTCGCGTTCACCGGAAATCGATGGTGCAGCAGGTATTCGAGATTCGGTGCAATATCAAGGCGTGTCGGGCTAGCAGGATGGAACGAATGCTCGAGTGATTTGAAATATCGATATTATTGATTTCGTGCCAGGTTATCGGACACGTTACAACGCGATAAATCTCAGATTGTCCGCGAAAATCGGTAGCGTTAATTCATCGGTACTCGGCGGAGTTCTAACGTCGTGGCTCGATCTTCCTCTGGGAATTTATTTCTTTTCCCAAGCTGAGCGATACGGTGCACCGGGTATTCGACGAGGAAACGTTTCAGACACGTCCGTTTCGCGGACGGCGAATCGTTTAAAGAGCTTTCCTCGCGGAAGGCCGCTAAACAGGTCGCAAACGATTCGGGAGAAAATTGAACGGAGAAACGTGAAACAGCGTGTCTGTTGAATCAACGACGCCCGATGTTGATTCACGCCCGAAAGTGGACACTGCAATTCACCGGTTAAGAAGCTGCACCGCGGTGGAGAATTTCCGTGCGATTAATTAAACGTGGCCGTGTTATTTGTACGCTGTCCCCGATCGGGAAAGAGAGCCAGCGGTGCACCAATTTGTTCTTGAAATTGAAACGTAATTTCTCCAAAGCCCCGCCGGACAGGGCAAACGAAAGTTCCGAATTACTTAAATAATTAAAGCACTGGCCGGGTGTCGGGGAAATCCGGAAGCGCGCCGCGCCATCTTGAAATATTTAAATACAATTGACAGCTCGCGAAATATTTTTCATTTATCTATTACTGTATCTCAGCCCATCGTTCGATATTTATATATTTATATAAAATATAACGAAATAAGGAATAGGTTACTATCGATGTCCTCGTTAGGCTAACAGTCTGTCGAAACTCTGCTCTTTTCGAATTTTTGACATCTCGAGAGATACGTTTCCAACTTCCGGAAGGTTCCTAATACCCAGCAAGTTCTTTCCAAATGAAATTCGAGATATCTCGTCGGAGAGAGCTCGTATAGGAAAGATTGGGAGGATCATACCGTCACGGATGAATCCATGAGGACTGTGCTGACTCCTTTCACCACGTCGAACAGGCGAATATCGCCGACATAGTTATCGAAATAAAGGATCTTCGTGTCCGTTCTCCAGGTGCCGTTGAAATTGTTCGCTCTGAAGCTCTGATCGTAGGTCTCCTCTAGCCCGAACGGGACTCTGATGTTACTCTGAACGTCCTCCTCCGAGGACTCGTATCTGTGCACGTCCTTGTCGATCACCCGTGAAGCTGTCACGAAAAGACCATCATTCAGCATTTTCGTAGAACCGTGAGTGGAGGAGGAGAGTGGACGAGGCGAAGGAAGCAAGGACGAAGAGGGCAATCCCGGTTTGACATGCCAACAGGACATCTGGGTATCCTCGTTCCGGGATCGAAAGAATTGGGCAAGATAGGCAGACTGATTAATCGCTAGTTTATAATTAATCGAGCCACATGTGGGTCATCGGAGCCGTGACTCAGTGTATCGTGATCCACATGTGTGTTTTAGTTACTCGGATTTAGGTGTTGGTCAGCTGGTATCGAGGACGGTTATGACAGCGATAGAATTTGCGTGACAGGAGGAAGAGATGATACGCAATGTAATTAATAATTAACATAATTAATAAGTACCTTTCACTGAAAGGCTATAGACCATAGAATTCACGCGAGTGATCCTGGGTCACTCTTTAACAGTGAAAGACTGTCAATACACTGTCAATTTGTTATCACTGACGTGTAATCTAACGTTATAAAATATACCTTCCCGCAACCCGATGTTCTTTTACCACATACTTGAACCTTTCTCGTTTCTGACACGAATAGCGAGGTCAGTGTAGAGAAAAATGGCAGCGAATTGAACTGCCAGAGGCACGAGATGGCAAACAGTGGACTGTTATCTGACTCGAGATAAGCGTCGTTATCCATCTAGATCGGCGGTGCCGTGGTACGGCAGGCCGTGAAGATGGTGTTATCAAGGCTGAGAAACTGGCGGGAAGAGAGCAGGCTACAATTAAACTTATCTCCAGGCAAATAACGCAAATCGCTGAAGAGCATTAGCCCGGTTCCCGTCGATCTCGAGGCATCCGGCTGTATCCCGAGACGTCCGGTCCCTAAGCGGCTCAACGGAAGCGCGATTATCTGCCGGGGACAAAGAAGCGGAAGACTTACTGGATTTTCCAGCAACATGGGCGACCAGGGATCCCTGCAGCACCAGCAGCAGCTGTACCAGTACCTGGAAAAGATTTCGTTCCCGTTGAAAGAGACTGCCGTGGAGAAAATGGTGGAGAGACGGGCGGAATGGAAGACGGAGGAATAGGAGGAATCCTGGAATTCCACCCTCTTCGCTCCGCTCGTTTCTGCCCGCGACACCTCGTCAAGACGCGCACAGGCACGAGCAGACGCAAAGGACCCGTTGAAGGGCGCAGAAAGGAAGCGGAAGAGGAAGAGGAAGAGGCAGGGAAGGCGTCGAAGGCGTTCGTTCGTTCGACTGGCGGCGGAACACGTGCGCCGCATAAAAGTTTCGTCAAGGCGCGTCAATTCCCTAAGCCGGCCTAGCTGACGGCGAAATCCGCGATTCGTCGTCGCGAAATTGCAGGGCGACGACTGGACTCGTTAAACCGAGAAGTAACCGCCTGTCAGATCGACTTCTCGATGGACCTTCGAGGAAACTCGTGACAGAGGGCGTGACCGTGGTGTCAAGAGATCTAGAGGAATCACTGAATTGACATGGACCTAGAATTAACCTAACTGATGCGTTATATAGGTAGTATATGGGTTATATAGTTCTGGTAGGTTATATAGACTGATCATTGACAGAGACTAGAGTATGAGACTGATCTACAAATTTCTCGATGGACCTTCAGAGTACTTACAGATCACGCATGTGGTGTCAAGAGTGAGAGGAATCATCGACCATCGAGTTAACATAGATCTATTAACCTACGTTCATCTACTCCAAGGTCTATTAAGCTATGTAGCCTGGTCAGTGACAAAAATATAACGAAATAAGGAATAGGTTACTATCGATGTCCTCGTTAGGCTAACAGTCTGTCGAAACTCTGCTCTTTTCGAATTTTTGACATCTCGAGAGATACGTTTCCAACTTCCGGAAGGTTCCTAATACCCAGCAAGTTCTTTCCAAATGAAATTCGAGATATCTCGTCGGAGAGAGCTCGTATAGGAAAGATTGGGAGGATCATACCGTCACGGATGAATCCATGAGGACTGTGCTGACTCCTTTCACCACGTCGAACAGGCGAATATCGCCGACATAGTTATCGAAATAAAGGATCTTCGTGTCCGTTCTCCAGGTGCCGTTGAAATTGTTCGCTCTGAAGCTCTGATCGTAGGTCTCCTCTAACCCGAACGGGACTCTGATGTTACTCTGAACGTCCTCCTCCGAGGACTCGTATCTGTGCACGTCCTTGTCGATCACCCGTGAAGCTGTCACGAAAAGACCATCATTCAGCATTTTCGTAGAACCGTGAGTGGAGGAGGAGAGTGGACGAGGCGAAGGAAGCAAGGACGAAGAGGGCAATCCCGGTTTGACATGCCAACAGGACATCTGGGTATCCTCGTTCCGGGATCGAAAGAATTGGGCAAGATAGGCAGACTGATTAATCGCTAGTTTATAATTAATCGAGCCACATGTGGGTCATCGGAGCCGTGACTCAGTGTATCGTGATCCACATGTGTGTTTTAGTTACTCGGATTTAGGTGTTGGTCAGCTGGTATCGAGGACGGTTATGACAGCGATAGAATTTGCGTGACAGGAGGAAGAGATGATACGCAATGTAATTAATAATTAACATAATTAATAAGTACCTTTCACTGAAAGGCTATAGACCATAGAATTCACGCGAGTGATCCTGGGTCACTCTTTAACAGTGAAAGACTGTCAATACACTGTCAATTTGTTATCACTGACGTGTAATCTAACGTTATAAAATATACCTTCCCGCAACCCGATGTTCTTTTACCACATACTTGAACCTTTCTCGTTTCTGACACGAATAGCGAGGTCAGTGTAGAGAAAAATGGCAGCGAATTGAACTGCCAGAGGCACGAGATGGCAAACAGTGGACTGTTATCTGACTCGAGATAAGCGTCGTTATCCATCTAGATCGGCGGTGCCGTGGTACGGCAGGCCGTGAAGATGGTGTTATCAAGGCTGAGAAACTGGCGGGAAGAGAGCAGGCTACAATTAAACTTATCTCCAGGCAAATAACGCAAATCGCTGAAGAGCATTAGCCCGGTTCCCGTCGATCTCGAGGCATCCGGCTGTATCCCGAGACGTCCGGTCCCTAAGCGGCTCAACGGAAGCGCGATTATCTGCCGGGGACAAAGAAGCGGAAGACTTACTGGATTTTCCAGCAACATGGGCGACCAGGGATCCCTGCAGCACCAGCAGCAGCTGTACCAGTACCTGGAAAAGATTTCGTTCCCGTTGAAAGAGACTGCCGTGGAGAAAATGGTGGAGAGACGGGCGGAATGGAAGACGGAGGAATAGGAGGAATCCTGGAATTCCACCCTCTTCGCTCCGCTCGTTTCTGCCCGCGACACCTCGTCAAGACGCGCACAGGCACGAGCAGACGCAAAGGACCCGTTGGAGGGCGCAGAAAGGAAGCGGAAGAGGAAGAGGAAGAGGCAGGGAAGGCGTCGAAGGCGTTCGTTCGTTCGACTGGCGGCGGAACACGTGCGCCGCATAAAAGTTTCGTCAAGGCGCGTCAATTCCCTAAGCCGGCCTAGCTGACGGCGAAATCCGCGATTCGTCGTCGCGAAATTGCAGGGCGACGACTGGACTCGTTAAACCGAGAAGTAACCGCCTGTCAGATCGACTTCTCGATGGACCTTCGAGGAAACTCGTGACAGAGGGCGTGACCGTGGTGTCAAGAGATCTAGAGGAATCACTGAATTGACATGGACCTAGAATTAACCTAACTGATGCGTTATATAGGTAGTATATGGGTTATATAGTTCTGGTAGGTTATATAGACTGATCATTGACAGAGACTAGAGTATGAGACTGATCTACAAATTTCTCGATGGACCTTCAGAGTACTTACAGATCACGCATGTGGTGTCAAGAGTGAGAGGAATCATCGACCATCGAGTTAACATAGATCTATTAACCTACGTTCATCTACTCCAAGGTCTATTAAGCTATGTAGCCTGGTCAGTGACAGAGTTTAGCTCGTGAGACTTGGAAAATGGGTCTCGGAACGTAGGAAAATCGGTGAATCGAAGGTTATACACTAGGTGAGAAAAGAGATGAACAGGAAGGAGTGTACGAAGGAATGTTTACGCGTGAAATCTTTTAGCTGACCTCGGAATAGGATAGCGTTGAAAGAACCGAGTGGTCAGCAGAGGTGTCCCGTTAGCGGAATTCCTGTTTAGTAGATCTCGCGGAGCCGACTTAGGGACGTTTACTTACTATGGTCGGCATCTAAGCCAGGGAAATTGGTTCGAGGCGTAATTTTCTGTAAAATTCTGTAAAAATTAACGATCGAATTTCCAAGTAGCAAAGGTCGAGCAGTAAAATGTCGAAAGTATAGAATTTGGGTAAAATTACATTTTTTACAGAGCCGAGGAGCTGCTGGTCGAGGTTCTCGGTTCCTGTCCGGGATTTACGACGCAGCTAATAAAAGTTAGCTTCGAATCGTGAAGACACTGAAAATTTTAAAACATTTATCGGGATTATTGCGGCCACTGAAAGCCAAAAGAGACGATAAAGGCGAGCGGTTTCCTCTTTCGAGTGAAAACAACTAAAAAGCAGAATGGAAATGTTATTCGCGCGAATAGAACCAGGATCTTCGAGAGTTTCACTCGGTTAATGAAGCCTCGCTACTGGAGTCGGACTACATCGTCTGAAATTATAAAGCAACGTTTCTCCTGCGTCCTCGAATCGTTTGTTTATTTAACAGACGGAAAACTCTGCATTTCACGAGAAAGCTTTCCCCGGCGTTTCACGCGAAGCACGAGAATATTGACAGCGCGATGAATCGATATTACAATAAATGGCACGATATCGTACGAAACTCGAAACATCGAATCACCGATCTAACCAGCGAAGTTAACCTCCTCGTTTCGAGCATGATTATTGCAACAAACCGAGAACATGTTGCTGGAAAAACTTTTGACGATTCTCCCGAGTTGACAACGTCCGAGAAAAAGCAGAACGACTCGTCCTCCATCAAACGTGTTTTCGAATCAGCTGGTCCCCTCACACTTGCATGGTATTTTCGCGTCCCAAGGCCCATTCGCTGTTCTCGCGGGACGACACATCGTCGTCGATAAAGCTAGTCACGCGAAGCTCCTCCAGCAAGAAATCGAAAGGGAAATCGGCGAATCGATAACGATCCTCGTGAAGAAAACAAGATTCGACTATCTTCGCGCCATTTCGATCTCCACTCGATCGCTCTAACCGTGACACGCGGTTTGTCACGAGATCGTTGGTTTCGAGATACCGATTATCTCTGGTTTGACACAAATTAGGCAAACAGCTCGTCGAAAACGGACCCCGATACTCCTAGCCAAATCGATCCAATTACTCCGACCTAACGAAGAATAATAGCCAATCACTCGTCCTTGCACGACAGGTTATCAGCATCCACGCACGTAAATAAAGAAGATTACGTAATGAGACGGATTATCCGTGTCACGAGACCCAGAGTGCCACTTTGGAAACGGAGATCGCGCGACGATACCACACCCGTGACCTTGGTCCCGATCGAAAAACCTCGATCACTCGTCCAGGACCACGATGTCAGCGAGACAGAGGGTGAAACGAGGCTTCCTCGCCTCGAGGATGACCTACCCCGTTGCAGAGCATAGCGATCACGTGGCAGCGTTGACGATTCCCTTGTCGTTGGTCACTTTCGCTGGTGATCGAGAGATCGACGCTGCTCGATGGATGTCACGGGTGCGTCGAACACAGACTGATCCATCACGTACTTGCCGACGTGCCGGAGCCGTCCACCACTCCCACCTACGACGATCACACGGGACATACCCGGCTATCTTTTCCTCCTTTCTAGCCTCGCTAATTGTCCGGCTATCTCGCCGATCGACCGATAAGGAAACCTTCTCCAGTCTGCGAACCGTGAATACCCGATCGGATTCCTCCGTGAATACCCAATGGGATCGAGCACGGGTGATGAGGAATATCAGGTCTCGAGGCTGCTGGATCAGGAGCAGGTCAGGTGAGGAAGGTCTGGGATCCAAAGACCGTGGATCGGTGGGAATTTTAGGTCATGGGAATTTTATACTGCGAGATTAGCTATGTTTGTGCAAGGATTCGGCTTAAACAAGTATGCAAAGCCTTTTGTAAGTACTGGTTGAAAATTATATTTTGGCATGGGAAATTAATTTTTATAAATTTTATTAGTATGCTGTCTCTTTGTCATCTTCAAATGTAGATATTATATTTAAAAAAGAATGGGAGTGATTAGTTATTATGGGTTGCTATTTTTATATTAGTTAATTTTTGTAAATTTTATTAGTATGCTGTCTCTTTGTCATCTTCAAATGTAGATATTATATTTAAAAAAGAATGGGAGTGATTAGTTATTATGGGTTGCTATTTTTATATTAGTTAATTTTTGTAAATTTTATTAGTATGCTGTCTCTTTGTCATCTTCAAATGTAGATATTATATTTAAAAAAGAATGGGAGTGATTAGTTATTATGGGTTGCTGTTTTTATATTAGTTAATTTTTATAAATTTTCTTAGTGTGTTGTCTGTTTGTCATCCTCGATTGTAGATATTATATTTAAAAAAAAATAGGAGTGATTAATTATTCTGAGTTGTTATTTTTATACTTGGTAACCAAGTAAATAGTATATTTTTCTCGTTTTTATTGGTATTTTTTGATGGGACTGTTTGGCTAGCCAATTTTAAGCCAATTTAAAAATTTAAGGTTATCTTTCTATTGTTTGTGTAAAATATCGTTATCAAATTAGGTTGATGGCCATGAGTATTATATATATATGTTACGTTTTCTGTTTAGAATGAACTGTGTTAAATATTTACGGTATATAATAGCGCATAAAATATTGCATACTTGAAAGGGTTGTTCAGTGAGTTGTATTATACAACACATAACCTTCTTCGGTGACAATACATTTTTCAAAAAGAAATATCGCACGTCAATGAACATTTATTCGCGATATCGCGCATTGTATCTTCCAATGCCTTCGTAATTATTCGAACGATACCGATTTTCCTTCCCACTCGGTCTCCGTTGCAAGAGCTAAACAAGGTTGCCGCCATTGTTGCTGCACACTTTATTAGAACAATGAGCACTATTTTGCGCATTGGTCGCCATTCCGCGTATCTCGGATCTAAATTATTCAGGCAGCGTCCATCGTGACTTTCCGAGTCGCTGGAATAACCATGAGCCCCGGTGTATACTCCAGAATCCCTCAAGAAGTCGAGCCACATTCGTTCCATTCGAATTTGAATTCCAATTTCGACCTCGCTCTCCCACCGTTGATTTATCACGCCGATATCGTCCTATCGTCTTATCTCTCCCTTATCTCGCCGATTCTCGACTTCGTCGCAACGACATCCGCATTTGTGCTTAGTCACTAGCAAAAGACCAGTGATCCCGTTATCGATGCCAAGAGAGGCATCGAATCGACGACGAGAGAAATTCAAAATCCGCGGATAAATTCGTAATCCGTCGGATAACGTCGTGGATATCGCGAGGGATGCATCCAACCCTGGTAGAGGTCGAGAAAAAATTGGAAACGAGGCAAGATCGGGGTGGATTAGCGTGGAGTGGAGCCTGATGGACCTATTCGCTGTCAGGAAGCACCGCGGTTCCTTCCGTCGTCGGCCGTCACTAATAATCCTGATCCACGGGTCACGTTGTCGATAACTCGCAAAGCTTCGCGAGATTCCCCTGTAAATCACGGTTATCTGAAAGCTCGGCTGCTCGATCGTCGAGGTTCGCGACAAGGACGCGCGAACAACAGGCGAATAATAGGGGAATGATGGGGCTGGCTGAAGATACCGATAAAATTGCACGCGGTTGAAATTATTTCGGGAACCAGTCACATGCTTCGCGTAATCGTAGCTCCGCGATGAGTCTTCTGGTAAACGGTGTTAATAAGCTGAATGACCAACGGGGAGCTGAGCGCTCAGATTTCTGTCAATCAATGTGAAATTCCTTCGCAATTGTAATATTTACCGTGAAGATATTTTGGTACATGGTCTCATTATCGTTCCGCGTTTAATTTATACAATTTATTTAAATTTATTTCATATTTCAAGGAAGGAAGTTCGGTACAAAGATGTGTCATAGATGCTCACAATCAGTGGATGTTTCGCGTAAATATTCTCAGTGTCCTCCTGCAGGAGGTCCTTGGGATGCTTCTCGTAGGACCTGCAGAGCAGACTGTTAATGTACAGTTCACCTGGTATCGTCTCGATTAACCTCATCTCGTATCTATCCCTCAGTCGCGTGATTTCTGCTGCTACTATAAACACGATACGAGTAGCGACCATTGCGTCAGCTTTCTCGTAACCTCGGCGTGGATCTCCGCGAGAAATCCAAGCTCGTTTGCGTCACGGAATTTCCAAAATCTCGTCGAGAGAGTGGTGTTCGAAGATCACTGACACTGCCACTGATACCAGAGGAAGCGATACTCCGAGCTCGAGTTCCGCATACTTGGCGCCAATTAGCAATGCTGTTTACGAGACGGATAACGAACGCGGGTATCTACGAAACGAGAGATAGTGGTCTATCGGCGCGTAGGTGGTCCCGAGGACGCGTCCGTGACGCGAACGATAACTCGTTAGGTCAATGCCACGCGAGGCAACCTTTGTGGAGCAAAGTCGACGAGTAGACTGCGGACTGCTTGGCCCACTGCTGGGTCCACTGTTAGGTGGAACCGCGAGGTCCCTGTCGCATCTTTCGTTTGACACGACGCGTGACGTGACTCGGAAGAGTGCCGGAAACAAGCCGCTTATATCGTCGGCCTCGACGAACCCAATCAGCCAATCTTCGCTGAATGCCCATTGTTCCGGTATTTCGAGGGGGGCCGTGATAAGATGGGGGTATTCCTAATATGGATCATCCCAATTCCCTCGAGAACAAACAATTGGGTCGTCGATTGTACTTTAAATTTTTCCCCCGATTTTCTCTGCGAGAGTGGAAAGAATAAGGGATTCTTGGGTCCAATTTCTGGTAAATCAATGGAGGGTTAGGTTAAATATACGCATAAAGGTACTTGCACGAGATTGCAAGTGAATTTGCGATGATTGAGATAAGCGGAGAGCTTTTGTTTACTCGTGTACGCTCGGCCTCCGTTGGAATTGAAACTACTGACGCCATTTTGGCTCGTGGACCTGTTTTTCAGGGACGTCCTTGAATGGGGAAATCCATTTTCGATTCGTTGTAACTTTCGCGAGGTTGATTAAAGAAAATGGCAGTGCGTTGCGAGCCCTGTAACCTTGCGGACGAGTAAAGTGCTCGGAATGTCGTAACGCGGGAGATAATGCGACAAATATGAGCAGCTATAGCTGCAACACGTAATTCGTATTAACGTGATGTAATAAGACCTCGTTTTTCGAGCCACTAGCGTCACCCCTCGTTGATAACGAAGGACGTGATTGCACGACAAAGTTAAAGCGCCTGCGAGTATGCAACTGCAATATCAGCGGCGCTCCGAGTGTCCGCTGACTCCGCTAGATGGCCGAGCGTAGAATTTACTAGAAACCGTAAAAAGTTACCATCGATCGAATTTACGATTTATTCGAAGTTTGATAAACGATTTTTACCGCGTAAATTTCCATCTGGATGAAATATTCGTGCATCGATAAAATTATTTAACGCGATAACGAGTGATTTATCCGTACAAAACTTAATTCTTCCAATTGCTCGTTAATACAGTTCCAAATGCATCCTACGAGATGGCACTACTATCCCAGCGACGGAACAGCACCACTGATCGATACGAAATTTAAATACGATTCAGCTCAGCTTCACGAAATACGATAAATCGCGATAAAACCACAATTTGGGTACCAACTATATCACATACTCCTACTTTATCCAATATTTCTCTCGAGACTAAACAGTTAAACAGATATTCAATTCCCTATTTAATATCCTCGCAAATCTGGCTCAAAAAAGAGAAAGAAAAATACAGAAAGAATTTGAATACACGATTTCAATAAACCCTAGTCTTGCACAATATTTTTCCCTCATTTCTGAGTTTATCCATCCTCCCCAAGATGTCCATCCTCAAGGCGGTTCTCGGTTTCGTGACACCGTAATTCGGAATATTTCTACCCTTTCGTGGGCGCGTTTACTATCGATCGATTCGAACGCACGCGGCTCTCGTTGCCACGAGTCGCGAAATCGTCTAGGTAAAGCGCGCGAGAGAGAGAGAGAGAGAGAGAGAGGGTGCAAAAAGCTACCCCCCTCGCGACCAAGCTATAAGTACCGGACACGAACCGAGCGCGGGCTTATAGGTCCCGTTGCGGTCTTCCCCGTTCGTTCTGCTCGACGCCGTGATCTGGCGGGCCGTCGACGGTGATCTATGAATAGATCCCGAGATCTCCGTCTGCCATTTTGATCTCGCGTCGAACGGAGATCGATTGACGCCGGCACGTGGAAGCTTCGAGAGGGGCAGAGACAGAGAGCATGACAAGGTCGCCGGTCGATCGTCGATTCAGGCAACCGGAAGTCCAACCCTGCCAGTGGAACACTCGGGGCTGGGATCCATGCTGATCGTGATGCCGATTGGCGTCACCTGAGACGACGTTGACCCACCGTCTGCCACGATGAAGAACAGCAAGTCGTTGATGGATATCGAGGACATCTGCGGATGCTCGAAACTACCCTCGATCATCCCGAAGAAGGAACTGCCGCACCTGAGGTCCACTTCCGGTGAGTTGCAAGCTCAAGCTAGAACAGGTTATAGATTGCTCTGCCCTGGACTTGCGAGAGCGCTTTATCGACTGCCCTGCCAACCTCGGCGTTTACTCATCCAGGTTATAGTCGCCAAGTTAGTCTCGCTGTTATAGCAATTTTTTCAAAATTCGAATTTAAATCCGAGTTAAACTTTGACACTTTCTAGCTTTTCTGTCTATTTTCTGAAGGATTTTCTGGATCTTCTAGTTTACTAGCTCTCCTCAAACTTCTCGATAGGCTGCAGCTACTTCGAAGCGAACTTTCTGTTCTCTACGAGTTTCTTTTATCATTCTACGATGATTTTTCTCTCCTTTTGATACGAGATGGCTGTGATCCTGTTAAATTTAACCTGATTTTCACCGAAGCACCATCGATGCTGTCTAGCGTTCCAGATTTCACACGTCGCGGTTCGGACACATGTCACAGCACGAATCTTAGGATTCCTTTACCACGACGGTATAATTCTGAAATAAATTTGCATTTTTAGGCCACGTATTTTGCCCGCTTCGTCTCGCAACAGATCGAAATAACGTGCAGTTTAATTATTGCTTCGCTACGATTTCCGACGACTTCGAGGATCTCGCATATCTTTAAAGCATAGTAGCTATAGCGTCATGGGAAAATTATAACTAACAGGCGATCGATATTAAACAACGTGCTCAGACGATCGATAGAGCTCACAACTCTTTGGGGCACAGAATTTTACAGCGACGAGAAAGCTCAGTTGCGTGGAATATTTTTCATTCAGAGGAAAAGAACGAATTCTTTTTCAATTTTTATTTTTCCGTGCTTCGAGGATTTATCGGAGATTGCTATGCACCTGACATAGCAAACACCGGTCGCAACATCGTGTCATGACGAATTCAAAATTCCCTCGTGTTTTACTTATCTTTATTTTTTCTCGAATAGTTCTCCAAGTAAGCTTGCTATCTTCGTCGTAGGAATTTCTGTGCTTGTGTAGAATTTTATATTTGACCTTCCTTTCGTGTACGATTTTAGAATTCCTCTCGAGTCCCTCGATAAGGAGTTGATCGGAGATCTCGATACGAGATTCTACTCCGGATTCGCGATTTCGCCATTCCCTGCTCACTCTTAGATTCGAAACGGCGAGGTCGTTGAAGGAAGAGTGTTTTTAAAGATCGATTTAATGTCCCTAGAGCACGCGTATATCCCTGGCCTGAAATGAAATAAACGTCAATAGAATCGTGATCCAAGCGATCGATGTACCACGTCGAACATGTGTAGACTATAAAACGGTTTAATCGACCCTCGATTAACGCGCATAAATATACTCGAAATAACCGATACTCCACCTGAAAGAAAAATACGGTAATAATAAAAAACTATAATCACTCATAAATCTAAAAACTTGAATACTCGAGATATATACACAGAGAATCGTTTATTTCTGTTTCCACTTACCATAATAATTTTTACGTACACTTTTACGTAAATTATCGGACAGCTTTGGATTTAATTCCTGAAGTGTTTCGATCAATTTCGAAAGCGTGGGTCCGTATGCTTGATTATTTTGTTGGTAGGCACACCCGCTACAAAATCGAAATAAATTATGACGAAACGATAAACTCTTTTAATCGCCTTTCTTTTTAATAAGAATTTATATTTTTATCGTTCGGGGATTCGATAATATTAATTTCCGAATTTAAAATTGCATTAATTCCGAAATTAAAGATATATTTATGTCGGATAATCTAGCATAAAATGACGAGTATGCTAGCCAAAGTCTGCGAAATTTGAATTTCGATTCTGCCAATTCTTTTGTTAAAAAATTTGACCAGAAAAGATCCTAGTAAATTATATTCTGGTCATGAAAACGATCAAAGGGGTTCAGAAATAACGTAGACGAGAGAAAAGCATAAAGAATGGCGATAAATCGTGGAAAGAAAGAGAGAAGAAGGCGTCACGGATTTACTGACGGTCGAAATCCGACGTCTTCGTGTTCTTTTTCTCCTTTGTTCGCGAGACCAGCCTCCCTCCACCATGGACCAGCTGGTTTGTTTCTGGACCCTTCGTCAGAAGCTCCGGATTCTCGCTGGCAGTTGTTAGTCGGTGGTGCTTACGTTTCCACGTGCATCTCTCTCTTTCTCTCCTACTCTCTCCGACTGTCTGGAAAAATAAGAATAGCTCTCCTCTCCCTTTGATCCGCTGACGCCACGAAACGAGATCACTCGCAAACGTCAGTTTGGATCGTCCTCCTACCAAGGCAGCACGCGTCCCCGTCCAAATCCACATGGACCACGAGTTTTCTCAAAGTCTCTCATCGCCTCCTTCAGCAGATCCATCATCCGGGTCATCGATCAGCACGGGAGCTTGACTTCCTCGCTGTGTTCCAGCAGCGAGGCTGTGAAACTCGATCCACGAATGACGTGATACGGTGAATGAGATTGGCCAGGTGAAGCTTAAGCGAGATCGTAAATCCTGCTTATGCTCTTTCAAATTTCCTCCGGCTGCTAGCAGCTACGCCAAGACGGACAGATTGGAACGCTCGTGATGCAATAGCTGAACGTACGCGAGACGTGTATACGAAACTAATCATTGGTGGAATTCCAGAACCGAGCCTGACGATCTAATCGTGGCTGGCAGCGAATCTTGGTGGGACATTAAGGTGAAAAATCCTCTGTAATCCTCGATTCCAGATGTTCACGATTCTTCCCAGTCTCGTTCATTTTGCAAGTAACTGTCAATCTCAATACACTGTCAATGTCCCATCAGGGATCAAACGGAATAACACTTCGTGAGGAATTCTTCGAGTGTATGTACGAAAAGAGGCTCGAGATCACAAGTCGGATATCGTAGACGCTTACTCGTGACAAAGGTACAAGCACTTTCTTCTCAGAAGGTCTCAGGGAGACGAGGAATCCTCTACAATCCCGAATCGCAGACATCCACTTAGACTTAAACCGTTCTATCGAGGATCAAACGGAATAAAACTTCACTAGGAACTGTCCAAGTGCACGAAGAGAAGCTCGGAGATATCGTCAGCTATCGTAGACCTACACTCGTGACAGAAGTCAAAGCACTTTCTGCTCAGAAGGTCCCAAGAATCTTCGCTGACACCCACTCAGACTAGAATCTATCGAGAATGGAACTGAGCAGAACCTCACAAGAAACTGTCTAGATACACGAGGAGAAGCTGGGAACCATCAGTCAGATATCGTAGACCTACACTCGTGACAGAAGTCAAAGCACTTTCTGCTCAGAAGGTCCCAAGAATCTTCGCTGACACCCACTCGGACTGGAATCGTTCTATCGATGATGGAACTGAGCGGAACCTCGTGAGAAACTGTCTAGATACACGAAGAGAAGCTGGGAGCCAGCAGTGAGATATCTAAGACCTATACTCGTGACAGAGGACAGAAGCACTTTCTCCAATGTGGTCATGATGCCCTTAAAAAGCGGCGCGGATTTCCTGGTGCTCGAGGGGAGCAGAGTGGCACGAGCGGTCGCTTAGCTTCGTTGTGTCCCATCGCCTCCACGGGGTGTCGCCTTCAGTCCCCTGAGCGGGCAGGGGCCCCGGGCAGGTGTAACACGGCGTTTCCATTCACTGTGACGTGGTGCCGTGGAACGGACCCGCGCGCACGCTTCTACGTCTTCGAAGAAAATCCGCTTGTTTGCCGCGCCTTGGCAAACACTGGCTCGGACTACCGCGAGGAACTCGGCTTCCCGAAGGATCAGCGTCTGTGTCGGGACACGTGTCGGGCCGGGAAGTAATCGCTGATAACTATAACTTCTGTCGTGTACCTAGGACCAGTGGATAGACTGCTTGTTTTCTGTGGCTCGAGGCAACGGACAGTTACGGGAACGTGTGCTCTTGTGACGTCTGATTCGACAGACATGTCATGCTGACGAGGACGTAGGATAGGAACGGGAAAGTGAACATGTGATGCGAATCTATATCGAAGTTCGCTATATCGGAGTCAATAGTGGAGAATACTTGGGATCGTCGTGGTACAGGAAGGAGAGTCAAAATGGTTTTCTTCGGGAGAAAGGAAAAGATAGAGGACAGGCGCCTGCTGGCCAGCATCGACGCTGTGAATGGCGCCAAACTGTTTCACATGGAAAATGGTAAAAGACGCGAATCTAATCGAAAACTGAGCTAAGTTCTTATTCGCTTGAAAGCATTCGTGTTAAAGAGAAATATTTGAAAACCCGACTGAGCTGGTCGAAGAAATTCGCCTGGTCGTATCTAAATATTATTCCATCGCGTTTACGCGTGTATTTCGTTCCCTGGTTCCCTCCATTTTCTCATATCTTGCCAAGGAAATCGATCTGAAACGTTTCCTACCCCGACATCGAGGCGAAATCATCTTAAAGAGAAGAATTTCCTACCGGTATACGTATTTATTTGACATGATCTAGCATGAAAATTGCGTGCACGGCCCCCGATAGCTTTTAGCGTCGAACACGTTTCGTATCGACTGTAGGAACAGGCAGACTGGTTTAAGAACTTTTTCCCTGGGCTCTAAACCAGACGGGAAATAGGTCGAGGCGCTCTGGAAAGACGATACGCGATCGCCATAACGCGGCTCTATGCACTCGTGGTTCGATAGCTTCGTGTAGCTACACGCATTTATCATGCATCCGTGCCATCGTCGACATCACTTATCGACGAGTATTCGAGTGGTCACCATTCCACTCGGCCACTCGAGCCAGAAGAACGCTTCCTCTTCGATAATTAAACGTCGTAAATCACGAATGCTCAACTGGCTTGACAGGCTCCGTTTTTCTAACAAATCCGCCTGGTTAATGAGATCCGCTGTTGAAAATCGCTGGATGGAGTAAGGTCGAACGTGAGCAAAAAGGTAGAGCGAGATCTGCCGCACTAATTAGTCCTGCCACTTGTGAACGGATCCAATGTTAATTGACACCGGGTGGAAGCTATTGTTAGCGAGCAGGATGATTCTTTGGTCCTTGAGCTTGGCCCAGATTGCCTTGGAACGCGACTCTTAACCCGGTGTTACTCGCTCCAGATCGACCACCGTTGACATCGCGTGGCTCGAAAATTGGCATAAGCAATCCTCGCGGTCTAATTAATTAGTCCGGCCAGCCTGCGGGAATGGGCCTGTCGTTAACTGTATCACGAACAATTTGTATTTCATTCTAAGTCCGATGCACTCTGGTATTTATGAAGGATTCAATGGGATCGTGACGTAAAATTACGTTGCTAACATAGGAAACAATTACACTCGAGTTCACATGCAGTCGGGAACTCCAACTAGCTATGTCAAATATTATTTTACCGCTATTCCCGTTCCCAGATGATCAAAACCATCAGACGTGTAAATTAATTCCTGGCTACCCTCGCTGTTCCTGTTCCTCGTAATTATTTTCCTTATGATAATTTCGAATAAGCCTGATCTATATATTCCGAATAAATTAGATAAACAATCGAGATTACTGCAAGAAATTAATCCAGAATTCCCTTAAAAATGGCACCGAATTAACCTTTGCTGAGCGACGTGATGGACTCTGATATGTTTGGATTGCCTGCCAAAGGATTACGTAAATTCCTACGAGGCTTGAATTATTTATTTCTCTATTCCATATGAGCGAATAAATTCCTAGACTATTAATCACCAGGAAAGTATATACCTTATTAAAAGAACTTGATAAATAAACGATAACAGCAACGCGAGTATTCCAAAGACATGTCAAAATTGTCACATCTACGTGACGTGACGCGAAGGTTAATTTACACTCGTGAACAGCAACTCGGGATTCAAAAATGCAGCGCAGAGCGCAGACTCGCGCACGGCTTCCCGCTTTCCCGTTTTTCCACCAAAATGTCTCGTGTTCTGGCTCCAGCCACCTGTGGCTGGTCCCAATATTGATCCACCGAATGGCCACACCCGGCGTCCCCTCGCGCCGCTCTTTTACACCCTCGTCGACGCTCGTGCCGGTAGTGTCGTTGGCCTTCGCGCACGTCCAAGTAGCACAGTGTTATGGAAAAGTGCCTGGTCACTGTTCCAGCCGCCTTCATGCACGTACGCGACAACCTGGAGGAGCTGGGCAAGGTGGCCGACGACACGGACCTGCTGTTCCTCAAGGGCCTCCTGGACAGCCCTGTGGTCACGTCTCTGGTGAAGGTGAGTGAACATTTCCAAACCGGTGTACTTTTCTTCCTGCGTTACATCATCGGCCATCCATCTTGCGTTCGTCTGCGTCGCAAGTACAGTTTCATCTCCCAGGGTAACCTCCTTGAACGTTCGTTTCGTTTCAACCCTGTCGAGAGAGCTAGGTTAGCGAGGAAGTTGACAGGAGTTAGGCTACTACGTGACAGGCGGACATTTTCCCTGGCTAGGGGATTAATCCTTGACACGAGTCGTAGCTTCGGGAAGAGTCCAGAGCGATTTTTGCTCAGGATGCCTCGGTGTTGGTGAATTTCGAGGGATATTTCGCATCGCGGGACTTTCGAATGTGGACTGGTGATTATCGGTGGCCCGGGAGTAGGAGCTTCTTGGCCTTTGTCGAGGTCGATTAATTGCCATTATTCGCGCGTGTGTATTATTTTTGGCACCGGCGAAATAAACAATAGCGTGCGTCGTTGGATCATGCGCGGTGAGGGCAGATGGCTGGAGACGCGTGCCACGTGTTTACTACGGCTACTGGCTTTTACGAGAGAGGAGTCGCTCATTTACGAGCTAGATCACCGCGAAATCCCGATCCAACGACGTGAAACGGATAGGTTAAGGCGGCCAGCTGTAAATCCCTAGACGCGGATCGGTAAAAATCACTAGGTGTCGTTGAACCCGCTGCTTTCACGCTAGAGACTCGACTGGGACCTTTCAAAAATATGGGAGACACTGAATATTGCCATTTTGTCTATTATCGATCGATCGACAATACCTGTTTAACTTCTCTGAAGATTGATCCTTAATTTTTCGAGACTTTCATTCATTTATCCCACTTATTACCAAAAATGTGTCATTTTCTCATTTATCAATGTCTCCATGCTTCATTAGCTCTTTTATCTTCCTAATTAAAATTGGAAAAATGATTTTTTACCGCCATTTTTATGCTCGTTTTGAGCTTCCGGTGTATAAGACGCGATACGTTTGCTCGCTGCAATTTTTTGGTACTTAACCACGCCTCGTTGAGCGTGTCATTGTTCGTTTTCATTTGTACAGTTTCGTTTGTTGCTGGCGATTAAAATCGTAGAAAATGGCTACCCTTTCACTCGACTATTTCCCTCAACTTTTGGTTTCAGCCTCCTCTTCCATTACGGTGTACACATATTCTTGCATCACGGAAGAGAACTGTCAGCGAACAGAACACTTTCCTTCGCTGGGCTCTATTCTTCCAAATGCTACTCACTCTCACGAGCATCGGCCCAGTCGTATGGCAAGAATTTTGCCTTATTCTCTATTGTTCGTGTTTCCATTGTTGTTCGCAGCGATCAACAACGTTTCCTTCGCGTGTTACGTACACGATGCTAAAATAAACTTTATCACGCATGAACTGTAGACAAATCACCTAAAAATCTGATCATTGGTACCACAAAATCGGTCAAAATCACCAAACTGTCAAAATCTTGGACCTGCTATTATGTTTTCATTGTACCACTTCGATTATTATTATTATTATTTATGTATACCACATTTAGGTATATATCAGATAATTCTAGTGTCTAATCCATCTACTAGATCTACCACCTATGGTATATATAAGATAGACTACTCTATCTAGTGTCAATCTGTCCATTCTCCCTCCCAGTCTCACCCCTGTATTCGTCATCAAGTAACACAGGCCCAAATCACATAGCCCATCCACTACTGACCCAAGTGCGTTGAAAAATACGACTGGCCTTTCAAAATCACCATACTGTCAAAATCTTGAGTCTGCTGTCTTCCATTAAGACATTTAATTATGTTTTCATTGTACCACTTCGATTATTATTATTATTTATGTATACCACATTCAGGTATATATCAGATAATTCTAATGTCCAATCCATCTACTAGATCTACCACCTATGGTATATATAAGATAGACTACTCTATCTAGTGTCAATCTGTCCATTCTCCCTCCCAGTCTCACCCCTGTATTCGTCATCAAGTAACACAGGCCCAAATCACATAGCCCATCCACTACTGACTCAAGTGCGTTGAGAAATACGACTGGCCTTTCAAAATCACCATACTGTCAAAATCTTGAGTCTGCTGTCTTCCATTAAGACATTTAATTATGTTTTCATTGTACCACTTCGATTATTATTATTATTTATGTATACCACATTCAGGTATATATCAGATAATTCTAGTGTCTAATCTATCTATTAGATCTTCTAGATATGATATAGATTAGAAAGACTATTCTATCCAGTGCCAACCTATCCATTCTCCCTCCCAGTCTCACCCCTGTATTCGTCATCAAGTAACACAGGCCCAAACCACATAGCCCATCCACTACTGACTCAAGTGCGTTGAGAAATACGACTGGAAAAATCTGATCATTGGTACCACAAAATCGGTCAAAATCACCAAACTGTCAAAATCTTGGACCTGCTATTATGTTTTCATTGTACCACTTCGATTATTATTATTATTATTTATGTATACCACATTTAGGTATATATCAGATAATTCTAGTGTCTAATCCATCTACTAGATCTACCACCTATGGTATATATAGAAATCTGATCATTGGTACCACAAAATCGGTCAAAATCATCAAACTGTCAAAATCTTGGACCTGCTATTATGTTTTCATTGTACCACTTCGGTTATTAGACTACTCTATCTAGTGTCAATCTATCCATTCTCCTTCCCAGTCTCACCCCTGTATTCGTCATCAAGTAACACAGGCCCAAACCACATAGCCCATCCACTACTGACCCAAGTGCGTTGAAAAATACGACTGGCCTTTCAAAATCACCATACTGTCAAAATCTTGAGTCTGCTGTCTTCCATTAAGACATTTAATTATGTTTTCATTGTACCACTTCGATTATTATTACTATTTATGTATACCACATTCAGGTATATATCAGATAATTCTAGTGTCTAATCCATCTACTAGATCTACCACCTATGGTATATATAAGATAGACTACTCTATCTAGTGTCAATCTGTCCATTCTCCCTCCCAGTCTCACCCCTGTATTCGTCATCAAGTAACACAGGCCCAAATCACATAGCCCATCCACTACTGACCCAAGTGCGTTGAAAAATACGACTGGCCTTTCAAAATCACCATACTGTCAAAATCTTGAGTCTGCTGTCTTCCATTAAGACATTTAATTATGTTTTCATTGTACCACTTCGATTATTATTATTATTTATGTATACCACATTCAGGTATATATCAGATAATTCTA
>NW_016908433.1:43228-158408 GCF_001483705.2 Eufriesea mexicana
CAGGAATGCGCAGGCTCGAGCGCGAGAAGTCCGGATCACGCGGGCATATTTCGGAGCTTCTTTTTACACGCTTGCATCACGGCGCGCATTATTTCGGTCGTGACACACATTCGCCATGGAACCGAGGTGCCTCGTGGACTGTTCGCCGGAAATATCGTTATCCGTCTATCGACGTGCAAATCGAACGCGTCACTGGGAACACGTTGAACCGTTGCGTAAGACGATTGCGCCGAGGAAACGAGCGATGCGAGTACCCCTCGCGAACCTCTGCGAGGTTAGGATCGGGGACCTACGGTTAGTCGGTTGTGACACCCAGGCTTTCGAAAGGGACATCCGATATCTCGGAGAGGAGAGTGCAGAGACAGGAGTCTCGAGTGACTCCTATTGGAAGTGGTCCAACGGGTCGAGCTTCTTTCTCCCGAAATTCTTGGAACTATAAAACAGGAGAAGTTGGAACTCTAAAAATATTCTTTGGAGTATCCGCAAGTCTGGAAGTTGGCCGTGCTCGTGACCCAAAACGGTTCGAATTATCTCGTAGCCGATCGACTGCACGCAGTACTGGCTTTCCTGCGGGGCCTTAGGGCCCCTTCGCGCGTATATACCCCGCCACACCTGCCGCGTCCACATTCCATCCTTGTTCCTCGAGATCGGCAGGTAGAAGTCCCGACTGGTGTCGAAAAGTCGTTAAGAAGCCGGTGTCCGTTTCCGGCCCGGCTCAAAGCAACAATGGCGCACGTTGACAGCTGTGCCGGGGTGTTGCTGCTTTTCTCGAAAACCGTCGAAATCAGGCGTGAAAAGCGGCCACCAGACCTAGGAAATTGGTTGTCCGACGATCGAACAAAGGGATCTGAGAAGTGTGAGAACTCAGATTCCTGTCAACTTGTCGGCCATTTTTCTCTGTGTACTGTCCATGTGTTTGGTGACTGTTTTAATGACAGCGCGGTACGTCGTTAGACTGATCTAACTGGGCCAAGAGGTCGCCTGAGTAATAGGAAAATTGGAATTAATAGAGCCACGCTGTCCTAGAGGAGACACGAGGAGACAATGAAGCAAAATCTCGTCAATCCGGATGGAAAGAGTCAAGTATATCTTGGCGACATTGGCGTCGGAACTTTCTGTCAGATTCATCCTTCGAAGGATAGACAGGGTCTATTCTGACTGTCCTCGCTAAAGGGAAAAGCAAACTCGAATGTATCATCTAAAGGAAAGGTCTCCCTGTTCCTCTATCCCAACACCAGCTAACCCCTGAATTGCTAATAGCAATCTCCACTTCCGTCCTGTCCCTTCGAGTTCTCTCTGTGCCAACGACTACCTTTCGAAAGCATCCCGCGGACAGTCCCCCGAAAAGCGGAAACCGCGAGCGTCCTCCTCGAGAACAAAGGCACTTCCTGCGAAGGGAAGAAGCAAACCGTGAATCAGGCGTCGCGCGCCAGCGACGCAGGAAACTGACAGAGTCTAGGATCGTGAATAATCCGGGCTTGTTAATCGACAAATCGCTTTTGCCGCGAGTTCTCGGTGGTATTCCTCCTAATTGGCCGCGACCTCGCAGGACCCTGCCAATTGGCCCAGGCCTGCCCTCGCGACCGTGTCATCGCTCGTGGCCGCTCGCAGAAATCGCGAGGAGCCGCGTCGCGTCGCGTGCACTCGCGTACACACACCACGCACGATGTAATTTCAACCGGCTTTGTAATCACGCGAGCGGACGAGCGCAAGCCACGCGTGTGCGACATTGACGCACGTGTAAGTGACAGGGACGTAGCCGCGGGAACGGGGTGCCCCGGGTTACTTTTCTCGGGGGCTTTCATACTGAACAAATTGAAGAATGATAGTGATCATTATTGATCATTATGTAGAAAGAGAGTTATTTGAAGGATTATGTTCTTGCATTTTTTCCTGTCTGATATTAAAAATTAGGACAAATTTTGCAACCGTGTTCCGTCATTATAATTTGATGATTTAGCTCCTAGAAATTACAAAATAGTTGTTAAGGGTGTATTAATCTTGCTGAGCATTACACAGGATGATGAAAGATACTTATTTGAAAAGTTATGTACTTGCATTTCTTCCTACATGGTCTTACAAATTAGGACAAATTTTGCAACCATATTTTTCCATTATTATTTAATGATTTGGTTCCTAGAAATTAAGAAATAGTTGTCGAAGGTACATAAATCTTGTTGATCATTACACAGGATGATGAAAGATACTTATTTGGAAAGTTATGTACTTGCATTTCTTTTTATACGGTCTTACAAATGAGCAAAAATTTTGCAACCGTGTTCTTCCATTACTATTTAATGATTTAATTCCTAGAAATTAAGAAATAGTTGTCGAAGGTACATAAATCTTGTTGATCATTACACAGGATGATGAAAGATACTTATTTGGAAAGTTATATACTTGCATTGCATCCTATATGGTCTTACAAATGAGGAAAAATTTTGCAACTGCGTTCTTCCATTATTATTTGATGTGATTTGGTTCCTAGAAATTAAGAAATAGTTGTTGAAGGTACATCAATCTTGTTGATCATAATACAGGATGATGAAAAAGAATTATTTAGAAGGTTATGTACTTGCATTTCTTCCTGCATGGTCTCAAAAATTAGGGAAAATTTGAAATTGTGCTCCTCCATTATTATTTAGTGATTTGGTTCCTAGAAATTAAGAAATAGTAATTAAGGATACATAAATCTTGTTGATCATTACACAGAATGATAGAAGATACTTATTTAGAAAGTTATGTACTTGCATTTCCTCCTATATGGTCTTACAAATTAGTACGAATTTTGCAACCCTGTTCCGCGATTATTATTTGATGATGTGGTTCCTAAAAATTAGAAAATAGTCATTAATAATGTACGAATCTTATTGATCATAGAAGATATTTATTTGAAAAATTATGTACTTGCATTTCTTCCTGTATAATCTTAAAAATTAGGCAAAATTTTGGCGCCATCTTTCTCCATTATTATTTGATGATTTGTTTCCTAGAAATTAGGAAATAGTTGTTGAAGTTACACGAATCATATTAATTATTATAATAAATGATAGAGAGTCATTTATTGAGTCATTTATTAAAGAAGTCATAATAAATGAAAGAGAGTGATTTGAAAGATAATATCCTTGCATTCCTTCCTGCCTGATCATAAAAATTGTCAAAAATTTTGTAGCCGAGTTCGTCACTTATTACCCAATGATTTAGTATAAAAATGTAGAAATTGAGAAATGAGATATTTTCCTGGAAACGAAATTTTCCTTAACCCTACTGCATGGAGGCTCGCTAATGTGACGCCAGCGATAGCTGTGTTTAACGCAGGAGCCATATGATCCCGTTGTATCGCGTAACGGATTATTGAGTATCTTGAGAAGGGTCTACCTGTGTCGCAAGATCGACAAACCGATCGGTGTCGATGACTGCCAGCATTTTTTCACGACCATTATATTCATCGATCTGCCTGCAACCGGATTGCATAATTCTTCGGATCAACGACACCTGCGCCAGAAATTCCCGTCAACGACGAAAGTGGGCCCGAGCAGTCGTGCGATTCGAATTTACAGCTGTCATGAAAATATCTCCAAGGGCAGCGACGAAGGGAAAGCCAGGGGCGTGCGTGTCCCCGCGTTTTCACGCAAGAATAGTGAACGCGATTGGAATACTCGAGTTGTAAGAGGGGAACACCCCTCTACCTCTTCTAGACAGATACCTAGGATATTTAACATTCCTCATAACGAGGCACGTTCGCGTTTACACGTTGGCACTCCGTTCGAACATTGCCGCTTTCCCGTGTCGAAAGAAGCACTGCAAGTTCCGTCCACGATACCAGCTAGATAATAATATTACCGTGTAACGAGCTGCTGCAACATAACCTACTTGTCCGAACCCTAAACCCTTGGATCTACGAGACCCATCGCGCCATTGTCAACCGTCATTGTTCACCGTCATGACAGTCGCTGGGAATCATCGCTGAGCCTCAGTTTAAGTCTCGTTTACCAGAAATGAACGACACCCTGAAAAGAACACCCCATATTCTTTGCACAACTCCGATCTATCACGAAAACACCCAAGGATATGTCAACTCGTTGTCAAACCCATCGTAGAATAGAAATTGGCAATTGACTCAGTGTCACGCTCCATCTACATCTCAATTCAAGGCTACCTGTCTTGACTGAGAAACTTTCCAAGTACCTAGCAGGTATCCAGCAAAATGACACCTGCCAAAATAGACATCCCACGAAGACCAAGCTTCCCACCTTTCCTGAGTAGAAAATCAAACAGAACGGGGTCTAAAGAGATTGGTAAATGACCCAGTGTCACTCTCCATTTGAGTCTACAACTACCTGTCGAGCTCCCGTTCCTCGTATCACAGCTAAACAGCAAAGGTACCAAAATGGTGCCAATCTGTACAGACATGTCTCATAAACTAACCATGCCGTACCTCGTAAAAGCAAAATCAGCAATTGCAAAAGCGAGTAGAATGGGGTCTGAAGCCTGGCCGTAGACGGCCCTGCGCTGAACGTAGCGGAGTGTTGCATACCATCCGAAGAAGGGCCCCCACCTGTTTCAGGCGGGCAGCCTGAACGAGCTGGCCCGAGGTGGGGGCGAAAGAAACGTCAGTAGGCGCGGCAGTTTTCTGACGCCGCTTACCTAAGCAACACACACGGTGTGCGTGTCCTACGTTTACCCACCGTGGAAACCCCTCGTCAGCTTCTCCCGTGCCCATCTACCCCGAGTTGTCGCGTGAGTGCACCCTCGCGACCCTGGCCGATCGATACGTCGCGGACTCCAGTTCCAGGACGGCGGCCAGCTCGTTCTCCAGAGAGCGGCGTCCTAGCTGACGGAGACAGGCGACCTCTGTGCTTCCCTAGCCTCGAAGAGTAAGTCAGGACCCCTGGAAAAGTCTGTCATAAAATCGGTATCAGGAATAATACTCGGTTGCGTGGATAGAGATCGAGGAGAGTGGACGTAGAAGCCAGGCCTTATGCTGCAGAGGCGACACGTGAGATCGAGAGAAAGCGCGATTTGTTGACCGTTGGCCCCTCTGGCGTCCCGTGGATCTCGAGGTTCCAGCTACTCGCTGCATCTGGAGACCACTGGTCGCCTCGAGTCGATCGACTCGTCCTGCATCGCTTGTCAACCGTGTACATGGCATAATTCTCACCGTCCAGGCCATTTTACTGGCACAGGGAATCTTCAGTCGTTTCGCTTATTCTTCCGGGAAAGAGGTTCAGATGCTTGGATGATAATTGTAAAGTTTCTCGCGAGTCATGTTGCTCGTGACACCAGTTAGAGCAACGACGTACAGTATCTTCGATTAATTTTCCTCTCGGAAATTCCTGCAGATTTATGAACAAGAAAAATAGACGTCGAAATAGGTGTCTGATTATCGATACTCCTAGCTGACGCTGTTTGCTCTACGAACTCGACGATCCTCGTGCTTGTTTCGTGAGGTTTTTCAGGGACGTCACGGAAGAACGGGGGAATTCATTATAGGCCGCGGCGTTCGTTGGACGCCAGCTGTTCTGCTGTCGTTTACATGACAAATGCGATGTAATTCATGACCACGACGCAACGACGATATTGCGACATATGGAGAAATACCTGGGTCTCTTCGTTCCACGAAACCTGGAATTTTCCTCGATCTCCGATTACTTCTTTATCTCTGCTCTTCGAATTATCCGAAGCTGACCAGGTCTGACAGTTTTCCCTGATAAATTTAAAAATAGAGGGAGATCTAGTAATTCACTAGATCAAGATCCGGGCTCTAGTAAATTAGGCAAAGTGGTTGCCAATGGAGTCGGTAACTCACGAGGTAGTCGAACTTTCTAGCACGCGTTAATCAAACAGTCTCTCGAATTTCGACATCAGCCCGGTTCGCGTAAATCACACTCTGTTTTCCCAGGCTTCGAGGAAAACACGGCTCCAGCCGTGTTCTTTGATGTTCGCGTCGCGAACTGATTTACGTTTGCGTGTAGAAGCCGCGTGGGCAGGGGCCTAAATCGAGCATCGCTTTCCGTGGCTGTCTTTTAACACGAGTGTTTTCCACCAGGCGACCTGTGGCCTGTCGTAATTCGCATAATCGGTTGCTGCAACGAAACCGTGGAAATAACTCTTTGCATCTGCGATGCACGTTTATCGACGCGAATGATTCAATGGTGAATCATCCTAGCCGCGGGGAACGGCCACTTCGACGGCTTCGCGAAGCAATTTCCATAGCTTACGCTTTGTCTCGGGCTTTCGTGAAAGGAAATTCTTCATCTCGCGTGGATGTCTGGAACGGGAGAAATTTTCTGTAATACCTCGAGTGGAAGAGTGGAATATTAAAAATAGATAGGTAACCTGCGTGGAAAGTAGTTCGCGTCATTTTTAAATGCTCTTCGACCTATTTCCTTATCACTCGATGCTGTCACGGTGATGACATTACGTAATGCTACGTAGATATAAGCAATTCCATTGGTTATAATTTCAACGCGATTAGGTTGGATTTTCAGAGAATTTATTCAGAGAAAGGTGTTGGAGCCTAGGCGTCGCGGCGGCGTTCAGGTATCAAGCGTTCTCGAAGGTGGCTCTGAAACGCTGAGAATGACCCACTTTTGTAATTACTCCTTCATTGTTGTAACGTTGCATTGGCTGGTTCAATGTGGAGTACGCTAGCCTTACGTGGCGGACGCTAATCCAATGAAACCTCGTTATAGCCGGGTCATCGTTGCACAATGATTTCTCCTGACAGTTCGACAAAGTATCGCTGCCATTTTGTTCCATAGGGAAGAAATTCTTTTGGCAATTATTTGAGAGAAAGGTACGGATGTCTCGCGTCTAACAACGTTGGCAGTCATTTTTAAGGAGCACTGGAGAAATCGTTGATCCAAGTGTAGACTAAGAACCTTCGTTTCTCTCAAGTTGTACAAGGGGAACGAAGAGCAACCAAGGTTCCTCGTACGGTGAATTTAATGCGGAAACCCGTTTCGACTTTCACAACTGGCGACGGCTAAGCCGTTCACTGTTTGTGGCTTTGGCCACACGCTAACACGTATCCCAGAAAGGAGCTCGAGACGAGGAGCCTTCGGTGGATCCCAGAGACTGCCACATTTCGTCAATGAAAGTCCATCCATCCGGGAAACTTTTACTGAACGCGCAATAATACGTGGAACATCGTAAAAGACAACGAATCACTGAAATTTTTCATCGCTATATCAACTAGGAAAACATACTGTTATTCAAATATTAACCCATTGACAGTCACTGGCAGAGTGTCAAGTACTATACACGGACTAATTACTAACAAGATACATATAAAACGCGTATTTTTACATTCTTTATTCGAACTTAAAAAAACTGGACATTTTTTGGACCTGAATTGAATGGTAATTTTACCACACTGAGAAAGGGTTAACTCTTTGGGGCACGCTGGGATTAACCCTTTGCGCTCGACGATTTTTTGACTAAAGAAGGGTACGAGTTGAAAAATTTCGTGATATAAGGCTAATGATATTTTTTGAGCAGTAAATAAGGAATCGTATAATAATTAATACGTAGAATTATTTAAGTTACATTATTTTAAATTTGATATATTCATTAATATCGAGCTCCGAAATTTTATCAAATGACGACTGAAAGACGCCTCTCGAGTGCAAAGTGTCCCACCTCGAAATATTGCAATAGCTGCATGCACATTTGTATTTCGTCTTATTTACGTAAAGCAGCTGGTAATACCTTCGACAAATGTCATAAATGCATTCGCTCGTGTTGGCAGCATTCAGCATGCCAATACAAGTTCATCAATTGTTGCAAGCAGAAGGTTTATCGCGACCATCTTTTTCCCCTGGTTTTACGTTTTTACATTACGTGATTCCTTTATTGGTAAAAATGTACCAATTTTGTTTCATTTAAAACGCAATAAAATTCCTATGCAACATGGGCCAATTTTATTATCTGGAATCCTGTGCCCCAAAGAGTTAAAGCACTGATATCACCGGAGATCCAAGTCCACTCTAATCTACCAGTCGCGAAGATATATTATTGTCAAAATAATACACCGATAACCGAATCCCTTAGATCGTGCTGTCAAAATTTTCGATGGAAGGTATTTAAACGAGCGACGTTGAGGAACGGCTATCGTTAGGGCCCAAAGCGTTAGGTGGTGCACGTCTGAGAGCAGGATCTAATCCCGAAGAAGGCAGCCAAAAAGTCGCCAGTCGGGTCAGTGGAAGGAAAGAGGGCCCGAAAACCAGTTATGGTGGAAGCATGACAGCATCGATTGCCACGACTGTTGCAGGTCCAGGAGCGTCTGGAGGATCCTCCACTCCACGTGGAACCGGTATGCTCGTCCGCCTGTGACATCGTCGACGAGGTGTGCTACACGCTCCGCTCCTTCAGGGACGAGAACTCGCGAGAGCTCGTGCGATTGCTGAGGAGCTCGCATCTGAAAGCGCTTCTGGAGACGCACGACGCGGTCGTGGAACGGAAGGAAGCACCATCGAAGCCGGAACCACCGCCACTGGCCATGCCAACCAACGAGAGGACGGAAGCTGTCAGGATGGTCAGCCTCAGGAGGCAACCTGACGAACCTCTGGTAAACATCTTTCAATAATTTCGGCGATTTTTCGAACTCTAATTCATCAATAACCTAGCTATCAATTAGGATTCTAGATTCCTGCATTATCGACCGATTTTTGTAACTCGATCAATGGGGAATGTTCCATTGGATATTCATAAATCCAATGGAACTTATTTAAGAGTTGGTCTGCACTCACCAAGTCAAGAGTGTCGGAGGATGTTTGGTCTCTGCGTTTGTCAGCTAGTCGGCCTTAGAAGGCAACCTGACGAACCTCCAGTAAGCGTCCTTCGATAATTTCGACGATTTTTCGAACTCCAAAGACACCGAGCTATGGACGATTAGAGATTCCTGTATTATCGGCTGATTTTTGTAATTCGATGATTGACGAATGTTGCATTGGATATTCATAAATCTGTTTAAGAGACTAAGTCGAGAATATCGGAGGATGTTTGGTCTCCGCGTTTGTCGGTTGATTTGGTGGAAAGAAAGTGGCTGGTAAGAAGGCACGTCTAGCGATCAACAAAGAAGCAACCGTTGGCAGCGACTTTCTCGAACGTGGCTCCAGTTTTAGCGGTTTACCATTCCGTCACGTGGGAGAATTCACATTCTCGATTGGATTTAACACACTCGTACGAAGAAAAGACGGAAATGCCACTCGCAGTTCATAAATAATTCCGAACGTTTATTATCCGCGCTGATTCGAGGCCACGTGGCCTCGGCGAAGAATTTGGCGCGTTCCTCCATGCCATTGGCACGAGTATCGAGCCTCGCGTCATCTAAAAGGTATTTTAGCATAGAAAATTCTTTCACCGGGACAGTCAACTATCCTTTGTGATATCGATTCTTAAACTTCGATCTCGGTGCCAAGAAATTCTGCAACCAAGTCGCTTCTGCTCCACGAAAATCGTTCCCCTCGACAAACGGGAGCACAAAGCTCGTGATCTTCGACATTCCCTTCCATCGAGTCGTTTGTTTACAGTCGGCTGAAAACAATAAGCCCTCTCTTAAGAAGACAAGGCGGGAATGAAAGTCGAACAAAAATGAAACGAATACAGAATCGCCGATTGTTCTCCAAATGTACTAAATGGCGAACCTGGTCACGTGTAACGGTAACAGAGGTTTATTTTCACTGGTCCGTTTTTGCACAGGGCCTGACGGTGCAAGTCGACGAATCTGGCAACTTGATCATCGCCAGGATCCTGGGCGGAAGCACGGCTGCCCGCCTAGGACTGCTGAGAAGCGGCGAGGTGATCCTGGAGGTGAACGGGAAGGAAGTTCACAACCCGAAGGAGCTTCAGGAAGCCATTCACGAAGCAAAGGAGAACTTGTCGTTGAAGCTGGCACCTGGAATCGCCTCTGATGGCAATCGACCTGTGAAATCCACGGTAAGCCTAGACTTATCGCTGTTCCCTGAACGCCATTGCTGTTCGAACTATGATTTACAGCGATTGATACGGATGTTAAATTAGAACGGAATCGTAAATCTCGTCAGAAGTGTAATAAAAACGAAGATAAAATTCCTAAATGACCAGCTTCTCGAAAATAAATTTAATACGAAAGTACTGGGGTACGAAAATATGTTTAATCGGCCCCTTAGAGCTTTTATGACCTGGTCTAATGACGTCTACTTGGAACACGTGGTCACGACTTCCAGTGATCCCTCAACTAGAGATCACTTAACGCAGTTCGATCCAAACAGCGAGATTTTACTGCTTCGTTGATAAAATTCAGCCAATACGTAGAACATGCTGTTAAAATCGTGTTCTAAATATAAAAGTAGTTACTGGAAACAGCAATTCTACTAGCACTTTGTGTCCTACTAGCACGCTCTGCGTTTCATGCGTAGGTAAATGATAAGGTGGATCGAGAATGGGAAACACAGCTCGTCTAAAAACACTTTCATATAGACACTCGTTGCCTGAGCTATCGATCTTCGAGCTAGGTATCGAATGATAAACCTAAGTCGACGAACCGTGGAGAATCGCAGCGTCGAAAGCTTGGACGTTTATTCGAAGATCCTTCGAAAAATTAGACCAAAAATACAAGACGCGAATATTGAAATTAAAATCAGTGGTTAAATTATTATTTTCCATTGCAGTGTTACATGAGGGCGCTGTTCGACTACGACCCATCGGAAGACACCTTGTTACCGTGCAGAGAGATCGGACTCCCGTTCCAGAAGGGCGACGTGCTGCAAATCGTGGACCAAGCAGACCCGAACTGGTGGCAGGCTCGACGGGTAGAAGGCGAAGGTCTGGGCCCACCAGGTCTAATTCCGTCGTTGGAGCTGGAAGAACGAAGGAAAGCGTTCGTTCCGCCGGAAGCGGACTTCGTGCACAAGATCAGCATATGTGGGACCAAGATCTCGAAGAAGAAAAAGAGAAAAATGTACCAGTCGAAGTCGAACGGAGAATTCGACAGTGCGGAACTGCTGTTGTACGAAGAGGTGGCCAGGATGCCACCTTTCAGACGCAAGACGTTGGCGCTGGTCGGTCCGAGAGGCGTTGGTCGTAGGACGCTGAAGAATAGACTAATAAATAGCGATCTTGAAAAATTCGGCACCATTGTTCCGTGTAAGTGTTGCATAATCCCGTCGTGTACCGTGTTGTCTCGAGTCTTCGTGCAAGTCTTCGCATGCGGGACCTGAAAGTGTACATTGCGTTAGAGATTTATTCGATTAACGCTAGAACTACCGATCTTTAATGGGTACCTAACTATAACGTGCACAGATTATAGTAATTTCAGCGATACGATGAATATGAGTGAATATATTGATTACGGTTCTTTCTTAATACGAGTTGATGCCAATTTTATTCTTAAAGCAGGTGTACGTGTTCGGTGATTGCAAAAAGGAAAATTCTGGGACCAGTCACTTTCACTGGGTTGGTAGTTCTAGTGTTAATTAATATCGATCTTCCAAATTTTATGAAATGGTGACTGAAGATCACCTCTCGAGTGCAAAGGGCTAATATATATAATAATAATAGTAGCAGTTAACACTAGCTTTACGGACGCTACCTGTATACCTGTTTCTAAGGACACTTGTCAAATTGACAGGTAAAGGAAACCACGTGCCTCTTTTTTAAAGATCAGTTTAATTTAAAAACAATTATATATTATATTAACAGTCTTAATATAAGTTAACTAAATCTGTTACCATCGTAGAATTGGAGCAACCCTTCTGTGAAATTGACGGGTTCCGTAAATCTAGTGTTAATTTCGTGATAATTAATGTTGCATCCCGTTGGTCGTTGATTGTCAGAATTGCATTGTAAATTCAAGGGTATATTTTTCTAGATACCTCGCGACCACCTAGATTACTCGAAGAGGATGGCAAAAGCTATTGGTTCACCGATCGTGATTCGATGGAAACGGACATCAGAGAGCACCGGTACCTCGAGTACGGGGAACATGGCGGCCACTTGTATGGTACAAAGTTGGACTCCGTGCGGGAGTTAATCAGAGCCGGGAAAATGTGCGTGTTGGATTGTAGTCCAGCTGCTCTGAAAATACTTCATAACAGTACCGAATTTATGCCCTATGTCATCTTCATAGCGGCGCCAGGAATGGAGCAATTAAAATGGCTGTACGATCTGGCAAGATCGACTGGAACGAGCAGTCGAAACCTGACGGTAATTATGCGACCGATATATACCTGTCATCCTTAATCTGTATACTACACGAGTATCGTAAATTCTTGTTCGAGATTTATACTTAATGGCAACCAATGTCGAGATGCAACTGTTTTGCGAATGGAAGTTCCCGTTAAATATCGATATCTCCCTCGACACGATTGTTCGTGCCATTGACGAACCTCCTAGTCAACGAATCATTGATAAATACCTGTATGAATAGCCGTCGAGAACATCTCTTTATCAAGCGAATCCGTTTCCAGGGAAAACGTATTTAAATTCTAATGCTTGGAATTTCTCGCGCGAAAAGTAAGAAGAAGATAAATTCATTTGTAACGAAACGATTTGGCGCGTGAAATTTGTGTAAAGGAGAAACGTATATCGACGGCACAGGCCGCGCTTCAAATAAACACAACCATCAAATATTTTACGACGCAGCCCGTTTTCCGAATCCCTGCCTGCCAGTCTGTTTGCCGTCGTCGTGTAAATGCGTATAATTTGCCTATTGTAAATGTATCGCATGCACTTTCGTTCGATTACAAGATTAATGACCCAAAGATTAATTCCCTTCCGCAAGATTCTCTCTTTCATAAGATTCATTTTTGAATACTCTGCTCCTCTACGTCACTTAGATTAACACCGACTATTTTTACATATTATCCATCGTATAAATCCCATTCCTCGATTTACGTAGCGTTCTTTATTTAATCTTTCGTATGTATTTGATGTTGGCTTTGCTAGTTTGACCGCCAGAGTTCCATCAGGTACAGCTCGAGAAGGGCCAGGACGCTGGAGTCCCTTGCTTCGTTGTACGAGGTTTGTATTGCATGTACATCCATTTTGTTTCTCTTTCCTCGTTACCGTAGTGTGAGTGCTCATAGATGTGTAGCATAATTGCTAGTATTACACCATTGTACAGAATCACGCAACACTGAACAAGCAACTCGTAATCACGAGAATGCAATAAAACGATTCTGAAAAATAATTCACCAGAGATAGCACTAAGAGTTACAAGTTTCCTATACATTTATCCGACTACGAGGAATACCACGATCGATAGGCACACGTGAACTAAATAAAAACACCCAAAGATCTCGTCCCTTCCTCGTATTTCGGAGAGTGCAGGTGAACTAAATTGTTTCTCGTTGATCAGGAGGATGATCTGAAGGCAACGTTGGAGGAATCAGCGGCTTTGCAACGCGCCTACGAGAAATACATCGACCTAGTGATCGTGAACGAGGACTTCGACAATACGTTTAGGCAGGTGATCGCTGCGTTGGACGCCTTAGCTACTGAACACCAATGGGTCCCCGTGAACTGGATCTATTAATCACCATTAGTACTACGAATGAGGGAACAAGTAGCATGGGAAAATGCGGCTGAAGCTTACAGTGTCGATCGAAGAATTACTGCCTTGTTCTCTGCGAAACACGCAGTGGCGACCTTTAATACCCATGCTTATCGAACTCGACGTCGAGTAAACCGTTATTACGATTATATTTATAGCACTGTATCGTCGTGCAATCGAGCAATTTTATGGTCGTACTATGTGTATACAGAGTTTTAGTGTGTTGTGTATATTGTCCCGATCGAATGTATAGATACTTTTAAGCGAACGATGCACTCGACACGGGTATGGGATGAAACAAGTACAAGGGTTTCCTCGGTGTAGCAGGGGGTTCTTTTTCCGAAACAAAGGCGACAAGTTTCGAGCACGCCCATTCTTCTTCTACTCACGGTTAAAGAAATACTCGGGCTATGAAGGCCAACGAGAGACAGTAATCTCGCGTTAAAATGCCGTTTCTAGCAAGTACAATCGTAGCATTTATGTTAGTTTCTTTTAGGTTTATGAAACGGCCCGTTCCTCTCCTAAATTTCGTACAAAAGATTCGCACATAGATGATATACCATCCGTTGCAGCGTATTAACCCTGTGCACTCGGCCAATTTTCATTACCGAAAATAGCAATTCGAAAACATTTTGCCATAAAGTCGACGATATTTTTAATAACAGTAAATAGGAAATCGTATACAAATTAGGATGTAAAATTATTTTACTTCGATATTCCGCGCATTGTTGGGTAATTTTAAATTTGATATATTAATTAACATCCATGTTTAGAATCTGATTAAATGGCGGCCGAGAGTCGGCTCTTGAGTGCAAAGGGTTATACTGTTAAGAGATAGGAGAAGATAATAGGAAAATTGCAGAGAAATGCTTCGCTAATGTAACTGTATTTTCACGCATAACTGTAATAATTTTACAGGAAATTCTCGCATACATTCCCCTTCATAGTTCAGAGTGATCAATTAAGAACGGGTCGTGATTAAAGTATGCATTAGACCGCCGTCCAATTATTTTTAGGATATGCTTAGTTTTAATTTTTTTTGCATCTCGAGCCTGCATATGTACGTACGTTTATTTACCATTTGTCATAAAATGTATTTTCGTTTCTTTTATAGAGATATATATATATATACATATATATATACATATTATACATTATGTATTTCATGGATCCTGTTTGTACCGCTCGTGCACGCTGAACGTATTCCTGGCATAGAGTGCCTTAATAGCGCAGCCTTTTAACCGGCTTGCGACAAAGACCTACTATGTCGAGACAAGATATTCTCTTATACTCGAGAGTTTTACATAAGACACATCTAGTAACATTTTTTCTAATGCTCTGACACGAATGCACGCGGAAACACGACCGTTGCAGGTTGCAGTATATGCGTCTGATCGAGCACTCTCGATTGTGCCACGTGATACACGAAAAATAAAGTTTATCGAGCGTTTGTTACGAATGTGAATTATTAATACTGTTTTCTTACTCCCATCTCCCTCGTTCAACGAAATTCTTGCTTTTCTTTTCTATTACATTTATATAATCAACTTTTTATTTATAACAGCGATGCGGTGTAATGTTTTTGAAATAGGTAGTAGAATCTTCTACTTCGCATTTCACTTTCCACTCTGAAAATCACGAACAAATGCATTTACTTGGAAATTCATTTCTTTTTCATTATTTGAATATTTTCGCAATTATCAATTTCGCTTGTGAAAATAATTTTTAACAATGATTCGAGAAAATACATCTATGATTCTTCGTTATAGCGAAAAAAGTATCATATACTTAATGCCACAGAATTTTTATGATGAACTGGAAAGATTATCTTAAAATGAGAATCTTGAAGAAAGGAACGATTTTAAATAAACTTAGTAAATGGATTCGATACACGATTGGTTAGCAGTTGCCTGGAATGCACTGATGGCAGCCAATTGCATTCTATAGTCTGCCACGTTTCCTGACTGTCGCGTTGTCACTTATGAGTTGCGGGAAAAGTTAGCACGCTGAGTGTGATTCAGGCACGGTTTTAGCCGTGTTAACGAGTTTATATTATTGACTGAATATGCAAATATTAAAAGAATTAGACGTGCACCCAAAAGTGCGTGAAGAAGCAGATATTCTCGTGCGAACTTTCAGTGGTGCTGTTGGTAAAGCATTTTACTTGTCAAATTTTAGACACCTGTCGTCTATCAATTGTTGCTTGTCTCTACCAATTTGGAATATATGAATATACCAATTTTCTTAGATCATCGCAATATTCATAAACTCTTAAATCATTTCATTTTACAGTTTTACACATTATTTAATGACAATACAATGTGATAAACAAATGCGGTTAACCTCACTGATCGACAATATTTAATAAATTTAAAAACATTCGTCATACTTCTGTTTCCTAAATTAAATATTATCATTTTTTCTATATTGTTAGAACTGTATTTCAATTTTTAAATATTGTATTGGTTAAAACTTTTGACTATCTTGTGACTATTGTTTATATTTGTCAAGTGTAAATAAAGTTTATAACCTATATTTACTTTTTATATACCTTCTTGTGTTTTTCAGTGACAATTATTAGTACTATTATTATGGGTATTTTGTTTCTATCTGAAGTAAATTATTATCTTACACCAACCCTGAGTCAGGAACTGTTTGTAGATACTTCAAGGGGTTCAAAGTTAAGAATTAACTTAGATATAATTGTACCTGCAGTATCTTGTGATCGTAAGTATAGATTATTTTTTATATACATATACATAAAAAAATAATATAGAAGTGTATATTAAATGAAATATATTGCAGTTTTATCGATAGATGCAATGGACACAACAGGTGAACAACATTTACAAATTGAACATAATATCTTTAAAAGACGTTTAGACTTAAATGGGAAACCCATAGAAGATCCACAAAGAACAGGTACAAAATAACTGATGCTGTAAGAAATTTAGGATATTTGAAATAAATAATATTAAGCTAATATTTTTTTCATTTTGTTATAGATATTACTGACACAAAAGCACTTAGTAAAACAGTAACAAAGGTAATTAAATTATCTGCCATTCTTGCACATCTATTATATATTTATAACATAACTTTACAAACGTATATTAATAAGGACATAATAATTTTTCCTAGACAGTAGAGAGTAGTACTGAAAAAATATGTGGGGATTGTTATGGAGCTGCTAGCGAAGTTATCAGGTATGGAATTACAAAAATTTATATTTGTATTTATGTAAACATTTCATATAATTAAAATAACTCTACAGGTGTTGTAATACTTGCGAAGAAGTAAGAGATGCTTATAGGCTTAAAAAGTGGGCATTTCCACCTTTAGGGGAAATAAAACAATGTCAAAATGACAAATCAGTGGAAAAAATGAAAATTGCATTTACACAAGGGTGTCAAATCTATGGTTATATGGAAGTGAATAGAGTAGGTGGAAGTTTTCACATTGCACCAGGAGATAGTTTCTCTGTGAATCACGTACATGGTAATTAAAAACTATATTACTATTTCTTGCATGAAACAAAGTACATAATATTGTGATACTTTTCATTTTGCTTACAGTGCATGATGTTCAGCCATATACATCAACACAATTTAACATGACCCACAAAATTCGCCATTTAAGTTTTGGACTAAATATTCCAGGAAAAACAAATCCTATGGATGATATCACAGTAGTTGCAATGGAAGGTATGCTACTGCTTCATAGAAAAATTTTATTACGAAATTAACAGAATATTCTGATACTACAATTTTCTGTATCCTAAACGTTAAACACAAAAGTTTTGAAATCTTAGCATCTTATTCCACTTCCTATGGCCATAAATGTTCCAAATGTTCCACTACCTTGAAGCACTGCTTTCCCAAGATTTCTTATCATTTCTTTTCCTCGTAGTCCATATCTGGCAATAAATATATGATTAGCTTTTCATTTTTAAATATTTTATAGATTTGATTAGAATATATAAATATACACCTAATAACAGAATATCCGCCAAATATAACACCAGATGCCATGCCAACACAAAATCCAATCATAAAACCCTGTTTTACCCTATCCCAGCATGAAGGAGCTTGATGATATATGTTTGATACAGGTGGCATTTTGTTCTATGAATACAATTTCTTTAAAAATGCATATATATTCTTAACTTATTTTTTAAATAGCTAACTTATGATAAACACTAATGCTTTCTCTTTTCTTTTTTTTAAATAAACAAATAAACAAATTAATGAATGAATGTGGTAAAAACTAATATTTAGTTAATCATTCAACACATGATTTATAAATTATTTGTAACACATTGTAAACTAGTTTTAGCAATAATTTGAATTATGTTTGTTTTACACATAAAAAAATTTATAAATGCCCATTATAATCAGCATCACTCACGGTTTAAGCGTTTGATCTTGAAATTTGTAACGTAGTTTTGTTTTATTATGTTTTTCCAAATTTTATAAATTATAAATCCTTAGCACAGTTCGTTTGGACAATGCGATAAAGGTGCCATGTTAGTTTTTCGATAATCGATATAAGATGGCTGCTTCCTGTGCTTCCGTTTTCTATGACGTCATTACTGATGGCGGACTACTCAATTTATACATAGATGTTTTATATGATAATGTTTTATAGAAATGTGATATAATAGTAATGCTTTCAATTTTGAAATGTAAAATTGTTAGACATAATTTCAATGCACATTTGTAATAATTTTTGTTTCTGCAGTTGAAACACTACACAGGTATTTCATTGTTTTTATTTCAGGTGCAATGATGTTTTATCATTATATTAAAATTGTACCGACGACCTATGTACGTGCAGATGGTTCTACATTATTGACAAATCAATTTTCTGTAACTCGACACGCCAGACAAGTGTCTTTGTTTAGTGGTGAATCAGGAATGATAAAATACACAGAAAAAGCAAAATCGTTTGGCCATTTCGCAACAAATGCGTGTGCAATTATCGGTGGTGTGTTTACAGTTGCTGGATTAATAGATTCATTGTTGTATCATTCGATCAGAGCAATACAGAAAAAAATAGAATTGGGAAAGTATAATTAAAATTCAGATCAAGCTTACAGATTTGAAAAATATTATAGTATACTTAAAAATATTTTGTATGATATATGACAGTGATTTAAACTATACATGTCAGTAAAAATAATTTGGTTTATGATTGAAGGTATTATAAAAGAAAAAAAAAGACAGAAAATATGCTGATGTAATGATACAGATTCTACCAATTTTTTATAATGTCCTGAATTGTATTAGCACAACAAATTAAACATTTTTGTGTAAGATATATGAAGTTGTAAATAAAGATTCATAGAAATATGTAAGAATATCTAATATTTAAGTAAAATGTATACAATAAAGGTTATACTGCTACAAAAGACGGTTGAAGATATAGATATTTATTATAATATATTTATTTTATGTATTACAAAGATTTTATAAAATTATTATAAATATCTAAAGAACTTTTGGCAATTTTGTCACAAAAATCAATATCACTACCTATGACTAGATTTAATGGAGATACATATAATGGCTTTGTAGGGTCATACTGATTTCTTTTTAATTCTACTAAAAACCGATGTCTTCTCTCTAATCTGCTTTTTCTACATTGTAGAACTTTTGCATTATGACTTATAATATCATGTGATAACTTCATATCATTATGAAGATAATCAAAAGTTTTAACCACTTCTGTCTTAGCTAAAATGAGAATAAAATATTTTTAAATCAAAAGTTTTAACCACTTCTGTCCTAGCTAAAATGAGAATAAAATATTTAAATCTTAACAAATTACATAAATATTTTGCGATTAATCCATTATCAGTATTATAATTGAATGTAAGCCTTAACTACCTCGAATCCATACACGTGGAGCATTTAACAAAATAAGCCTTGTTTCAAATGTATTGAAACCCATTTGTTTCGTTACAGCAAAAGTGCTTCTTCTTATTCGTTTCATATCATATGTTATTAATTTTGGACACTTTGTAGATACACCTTTTATTTGTACACCACTGAGTTTAAATGTATGTTGAAAATATCCTAGTCTCCAATCTATTTCTTTTGTTTTAAAAGATAACCAAGGAGGATGTTTATTTACTATCTGTTGTATCATATCTACACTAAAATTATGAGCTCTTAAATATCTTATTCTTGTATGAAGATCATCTATATCTTCTTTAAAAATCATTGGATTTCTGGTGATAAAATGTCCAAGATTTTCAGAATGTACACCGCAATCATGTAAAAATTGTATGTATGGTTTCATATCTGTGTCAAAATCAAGACTTAAAAACATTTCTAGTACTTCCCTATTTGCTTCTAACTTGTACAATTCAACTCCTAGATTTACTAACTGTCGAATTGTATTAGACTCGTTTGCAAATTTTGCAAAATTATAAGTCGGTGTTATATTAGGTCCAATGTGCGACAGGTCTTCATCACAATGGTCAAATGGTCCTGGTTCGCTTACATCATTTAAATTATAGATATCGTTTTCTGAGAACTTAATATCATGTGATTGTATTAATTCACTCTGCACTTTTGTGATATTACTGTTGGTTTCAATATTTTCATCACTTTTCACATTTCTTGTTAGTATTTTAGAGTGATCTATATTATTACTTGCATCGCTATTTGATAAACGACTTTCTGTAATGTTAGTATTTGGCGTTTTATTCATAAGTATGGAACTTTTGGATACATTTCGAAAAATTAGATTTACAGTTTTACCGATATTAGAATGATTCATGCATAAATACGTACATACTCGTAAAATCATCTTATTTAATTACAAAATAATAATATTAATGCATAAAATTATTTAAATTACTAATATACAAGAAAATTAATTTCTTTGTATCGTTGTATGCGATATTATAATACTACATATAGCTAACATACTGAATGAACAATATCATTTACTATATATTATGCCTAGTTTGTGATGTTACTATACGATGTATTGAGGATTTTACTGTCATTTTCGACGTTACCGACGCAAGATGGAATAAGATTAAAATGCTAATAGTTCTCGGAATTAAAACCGAATTTGATTATGGAATCATGAATAAGGTATAAACTAAATAAAGTATTCGGAAAGAATTTTATACCTTAACGGTACTTCATTTAACCTTGTATCTTATTTATAATTTCATAGTAAAATTCAGTTTTAATTTCAATCAGTATGAACACAGATCAGGTGTTTGTAATCTTATTCTATGCTGAAACAATAAAATTGGGAGTGACACTTAAATACTAAGTGAGTTTTAGTGCCCTCAAAATGCAAGTTGGCATAAGTCTATCTTGTACTTCATCTTTGCTCTGATTTCTTGTAGGATCGATATTTCGAAACAAAGCACAAGTAATTTCATAAAGTAATAAGTCTAACTTATACCCCATATCTGATGTTAGCTGTGTACATTTTATTGCAGCAAACATAATTACAGACAATTCAATAATTGTAACATTGTATTAAAATAATATTGGGAGTGGCAGAAACATAAAGTTTGTAGATTCTTTATTTATAGGCTTACACAAATATTTTGTTGCAAACAATAGTATACATCTGCAACGAATAACATTATTGTTTAATATGATTTAGGAATCGAAATAAGAAAAAGTACACGGTTTTAAGAAGAAATATTTTATTACATAAACTTAATCACGCGATAAATATTGCAACGGCAAGAAGTTATTCATTTACACAAATATACAACATAAAAAGGTGTTTAATTGAATGTAATATGTATCATAATACTCTGATTAAAACTGCGAATTTGAAAAAATTATACTTATTCACACATACACGCGTATACACATACACACATACGTACATATATACCAAGAGCTATGATTATCTAATTATGCCGTTCTTTTCATTAGCTTTCGTAACAAGCAATATGTGTTACAATAGTAAGTACAATGATAATGCTTTAAGAACATTGATTCGTAATGAATATCTCAATGTTAAAATAAAAGTAGAGAACTGTCAGAATGTACCTTAATATAAGATAACAATATTCTCTCGCGAAGTATGTAACATTTAGTAATTTTCAAATTACGTGCCGTTCCGCAATTTAGTACATCGTTGTTCCTAAATAAATAAGTTATTTACAAGATTTTGAATTCACACTCTAATTATCAAACAGATACGGCATAATATTGGAAGTAGTCAACCGACAGTGAAACTAGTCAACTTCAATATGAATTACAGCAATTACTATGTCGGCAGTAGCGTTTTAAAAAATGCTATATTAAACATTCGCCGAATATTATAGTGCTGTTATATGCCACTCTACTTGTGGCAAAAACAAGCCCATACTTGTTTCATAGTAATTTACATGTTTGTATTCCATTTTCTTCATTCTTGTTATTAGACTAGAAATATTACTCTTGCTTTTCCTTTACAACAGCGCCATTTGCGTTCAAAGATTCATTTCTAATTTTGTGATTTCTTATTTGCTGCCTTAATTGGGCCCGTTTTAAACTAGTCATCAACTGACTGGACTGATAAAGCCAGCTAGCCTAAACGAGTACTAGAGAACGTATTAATAAAAATATATACAAGTTTATTTTAAATATTAAAGTTTTGTATCTACTTACAATCATGACCATGCAATTCATCAAGATAGGCACAGAAAATACTACTGATATAAAAAGTCCATTGGAATCAAAATATTGCTGCTTTGAAAACAACCTTTAAAAATTGTATAAATATATTAGACACGTTTTATTACTTACTTGTATTCTTGTCAAAGTAACATTATAATTGTTTATAATCATAAGATACTTACATCCAATTAGATGCAGCAACTTCATTTATGCTTTCAGAGAAATATACCAAGAGTACTGCAACATAAATACATTAGTATAATGATAATAAATAGTACATTGATTATTTTTAGTATGAAATATACTTACACAAAGCAAGGAATAATACAATTTGAAAATTGGCATGATTCCGTGTCATTAATGCAGTCATTGTAATGGCGATATGGAAAATCAATAGGAATACAAGCCATGGATCCCGCCATTCAATCTGCAATGAATTACAGTTTAATTTAAGCAGTTGCATTTCTATGTCTTCTGTACAATGGTATTATATAATGAAATAAAAATATAGTATATTGACACAAATACAACTACATTAAAAAAAAAACAGAAAGAAGAGGAAGAAATACGAAAACATGATACGTAGTGAATATTTATTAAGTTAATTACGTATAATTTACGATATGCATAAAACATTTCAAATAAATTTGTAGATATATAGTGTTTGATATACTACTAGATTATGTCTACTAAACGAACGCGGGAACGTAGCAATTGATCGACTTATAAAACTGGGTATATAATTCTTGCATTTAGGAATGAGATAAAAGTACAAAGTCATCATGCATGCACTAAAAATAAATTCTCGGTGGAAAATTGGTCGACTTTTATACGATGTTTGTTATATTATTACTGCTAGGGAATCCATACAAATCGTATGACGAGGTGAGCAGATGAACTTTTATAATTCAATGTAATTAAACTACAAGTAAATTAGGTTAACATGTGCATTAGTAGTTTCATATTGACACTTTCCGCCGGCTGTGTTGAAAACGAAAGTGGCTGCTGAGAACAAAAAGGAATAAAGCAACGATGTCTCGATAAATCGAATACATCGAAAGAAAAATAGATAAGTGTCAATGACAGATAACGAAGCTGACACAGCAAAAATTAAAAGAGCTGTAATACTTACGCTTTGTAAAAACGGTAGAATACCGTCGATCGGATTTACTTGGTCTTCAGACATCGTGTATCGCTATCACTGATGAAATTTGGGCCACAACGCCCTCCTTCTACCTCTTTTTAATCGACTCGGACGCTAACCACGAGAACGAGCAACGCTAAATGCAGATAAACGCCGCGGATGCGGCGACACTCGGGAAAAACAAATATCACAGAAGAAAATTTTTTCTCTTTTTCTTTTGTTGTTTCCGTCTTCCTCGTTTTGACGAACACGACTTTACGGAGATTAATAAGATCACACGCTCGAAATACATACAACAATCACCATACGTGCATCTACCGCCATCTGCGGGAATGTTCTAGATTTAAAAACAGTGGTCGTGGTTGTCGATATGGTATTGATATTGAGGCGCCCTCTATTAAAAGTGCGCGCGATAAAGAACAATAGGATGAAAATAAACATGACCGATTTAAGTTGGTTCGCCGGCCTTCGCATTTATCCAAACTAATCAATTTCTCAAATATTCCACCGATAAATATAAATTAATTTAACAACTGCCAAAAGTTTTAATATAATAATTTCGATTACAAAATTGAAATCATAACAATGTATGGTTTTGCATTATACATGTTTCGTGCACACACTAGTCGGAAAATAAAATTAATTTTAATTATAAAAATATAAAACTTCAACCTACATTAAAGTGAACAATCGATTAGATCGCATTAGGAAATACTGTATAAAAAGAAAGATATCTTCGCACAATTTCATATATTTGGCCACGTTCTGCGCAATACAGGTATGCAAATGTACGCTCTAAATACAATACAACCTTTACCGTAATTATCCAATTTTGATCTTGTAATTGTTTCCATACAGCAACACGACATCGTAACGAAATGTTTATCAGAATATTTTCACGAAATAAATTTCGAAAATGAGAAATTAAATTACACGAAAATATGAATAGATGGACGTTCTAATTTTTATTCGACCATAGCATTAACCACGTGATCGAACATATGGTCTAAGCTCTTTGAGAGGGGGAAGTCTCTGGTATTTCCTATTCACAATGCGTTTGAGCATGCCCTATGCTTATTAGTTCCTATTTACCGTGTCCTATTGTTTAATCTAGAATACATATCGTCACATGTTCGTTATTTTATCGTTTTTCAAAACACCCGGCAAAAACGAAAATTATTCCAAACTACTATTAAACTTACAAACATTGAAACGTCCGATAAAAACCAGACAATATTCATTCATTTGTAAATTAGGTGCTTATACGTTATCTCGGAAAGGAATTTATTAATATGATCATGGGACGTGTAGAACGTGAACGTAATAATGTGTAAGTTGTGAACATTAATCAGAATCGATGACCAAAGATTACTTTGCAACAATGCATACGTTCGAACTAGATTTAAAAAGTAAAGTTTAACCATGAAACCGTGACAGATTTACCGTAATGAACCACGTGCCATTTTATCATTTATTATTATGATGATGCAATCGTTAATGACAGAATCTTTAATCATGATCATTATTTACAGAAAATAGTAATTTGTCTTAATATTTAATTTCCTAATTAATTAGCATTCTTGCTAGGTGCAATGTCAATCACTGATTATTTGATTGCAAATGATGATTAGTTAACCTTGAATCACAGATGCACTGTATCCCTTCCCTTTTCATTGAATAGGATAGCATAGCATAGAATATCATTGTAAGGTATTTATGGAAAATAATCGCTATGATTTTATTCCTTTGAGTCATCGGAATTATTACAGCGGACTTTAATCGTACGCTTAATTCGCCGAGAGTATATTATTCTACGAATTAGTATGATTTGCAAAAGAAATTAGATTAATTTTGTACATTATTTCCTCGCAAGATACTCTTTATGCTATTTGTTAACAAAAGACACTGCACTAAAATTGTTCCATATTCCTTTTTCAGATGTTTTTTGGCCTGAATTTGACTTAAATGAACCGCCTATTTGTCAGTCTGGTTAACTCCATAAAATGAAAAATAGAAATTTGTTTCATACGTAAGAAATTTAACATCAACCCAGTGCTTTGATACCAAAATTGTTCAAAAATATTTGAAGTGGATTTTAAAATAGACATTGAACTGTTATTTACAAAATGCCGTCATGTTATTCACAAAAGCATCACTGAAGTCAGTAAAATCATTTCATGCAGTAAGTAATTTAATGGCGAAATTAATAATAAAAAATAATTATCAAATTGATTATCGAAATATACAATTTATTTGTTTATTTTTTTCCTTCAAAGAACAAATGCTTTTATTGTTCAACGATATTGACGATAGTTAACCTAACCTACCGCAGTATTGCTTTTTTTTATTTGCACACATTATATATATATATATTAATTCATTTTTACTTACATTTAATGTGTCATCGAACGAATGTAATCGCATTTTTCAGAAATTAATCAGCGCTGTTTAACAGAGCCATCAAAGAACGATGAAACGAAATCGAACATCCATCTAATCTGATAAATCCACTGCTTGCATTTCTTTGAAGATACATTCTAGATAAAAGTTCATGGGTTAAAAGAACACGAGTTATAATCGTATTATGCGATAGATAAATACCTTCTGTATCTAAAATAATCGGACTTCATTTCCAACGATGTTTCTTCCAATCATAGTTTGCTCCATCTTCTTCCGCCATCTTTGACTCATGCATGGAATTCTCTGGACGCCGATGAAAAAATTATCAATGCATCCTCTACTGCAAGATACGAGAAACCATGGCACATGATTCGGCAGTCAATGTACGTATATTAATATACATAGTGCACAAAGTTAACCTCTCTTTTACAGCGGAACACATCCAGCACGTTCTTCCCCATACCTTTTATTTGCCGGAACGAATACAAAGACAAGATACTTTTATTTTAGGACATAAAACTTCAAGATTCTACGTATCATCATCAAACTCACTCCAGCTACAGTCGAACCTCAATTTTAATCTACATTTCAACTTAATTCCAACATTCTAACCTTAATTTTAAGGTTAGAGAAGATTGCAAAGAAGACTAAAACATCCTACTCTTACACCACCTTTTCGATTCGATTTCTTCAAAGGGAATTCCGAAATCCCGTTTCCTCATCTTCACCAGGTAGAGAAGGTTACTTTGAAATTTACTCCCGTGTCTTCAGCAACGTGCACAGTTTTATGTAGAGAAGATCAAAACGTCCATCTCGTCTAGATGAGGTGTTCGACCAGTTTCGAAGGAGCGAAACGAAGAAACCCGGACTTATGGCTGCCTTCGGCATCCCGAGGTGTTAGACGAGCGTTGGACCCAGCGTAGGATCGTCTTTGTCCCCGTGGTACCCGATGTTTCTCATTATACCGTCGAGAAGGCGATTGAAAGATTAGCTCCCCACATTGGTGGAGGCTTATCAATCGATGACTCGCCGGTACACTCGAGCATCGTATTTCCGGGAGATAGTTTTATTAAGTGACGTGTCGTTGATGTGCCTCGTCTTCCAGAGTACACTAGGCGTCACGAAATCGGCCGGCGCAACAGTCATGGAATCGGGCGGTCGCTACGAATTGGACTTTGAGCGGTCAAAGATTGGATCGAGATGGTGGACAAGAAGAGACCTCCTTCTCCTCGTGCGAGATATATCGGGTCACAGATATATTGTGGTCGTCCTGCTGCGAGGATCGATTCGTCGCCACACGTTCAATCGGTCATCGATCGGGAATCAGGAACCTGAAGGATGGCGTTTGAGATAGTTTTGCAGAGGCCGGGACCGGAAGTCTTGGCTGTCGCGGAGAAGGAGCTCAGAGAGATAGAGAAGAACGTGCAGGAGGGGCTGGCCGCGTTGAAGGAGTACATCAAGGGTGAGTTTCCATCGTTCTTTCGGATTTTTTCAGCATCTCTTCGCTGGAGATTCGTTTTAGGGCCTTTGAATCTTTGGATTTTTGGGTTAGTAGACCCTAGCTCTGACGACGTTCGACCAACAATGTTACCAATGATGTTAAGGGTAAGAGAGCAAGGAAGATAAAGTGTAGCTTGCTCCGTATTTCGTGTAAATTTTATTTCATAATGAAACTTTGGAGTCCAGCTGTATGTGTATGTACTCGCAGCTCCTGGTAATCGACAACAAATCGATGAAAGGCTAATCTATGTACGACTATCATCTCTTGTAAACAAGCGAACAATTAGATTTCTACGCGATTCCACGTATTCGCGAAGCAAGGTTTCACAGTGTTCAGACAAGCTTCGTTCCACTGTTTCGTTTTACATACTTTGCTAACCGAAATCAGTTGAAAACATTACGTATTATCTTTGTTTCTCCTCGCTGTCATACCGTTGATAAATTATCTTAATTTCTATAGTGCCCACTAGATATTGTGTATAACAGAAAGGCAGTCTAACGAGAAATTACGGAATATCTCGACTATAAAATTACTCCATTTTCAGTCTCGACTTCCCTCTACGATTTTTACGCTCGATTCTATTCGAATAATTTCAATATCGTGATCTGCATGACAATTGAACCATCTCATTTGAATTTTACTTTACCTCGAATCATTAGCAATTTTAATAACGTTGATGCAAGTCATTAGGAATTATTAATCAGCAAGTTACTATTTCGAGTCAACACTAGGAATATGAGACCAGTCGGAACTATTTATTCCATAGATTATCGAATTTCGAAAATTAATTTCCCAAAAAATTAACATCCAATTTCAAGATATTCGAGATGTTTTCACTCGTTCTAATTGCAAACCTTCAATTATTATTCCCAAATTACACCACATTTAGGTGTAATCACGAAACTACTAGGCTCCAGTAACAAAGCAGCGTTCATTTTCGCAATACCTCTGTCAATCATTTTCCAAAAACGATATTTTCATTCAACTATCACCGATTTTTGCCGTATCTCGGTCAAACAAAAGACAGTTTTAGTAGATATACCAAGAAATCGTTCTACATTTCGACATACTGGTAAAATGGTGCGCGATCTTAGTCGACCGTGAGTGCATCTGAAAGTAAACTTAGGGGTCAAGCTGGTTTTTCTTAGATAAGTCTGTTATCTGCGCCACGATGCTAACATCAGCTTTTTCTCGCTCGAATGAGAATTTATCAAATTTCTGGCTACCGGTAAACACGCGGTAAACAACCTGTAGTTACGCGGTTGGTGTCGATCGTAGATCGTTGATAATAGATTCGAAATCTTCGGTGATAACACCGCGGACCTTGACCTCTCACGCAGAGATAAGATTCTCAAACATGCGAGATAAAATTCTCGTTGCACTGGCGTAGGATCGCGTTGACAGTGTCAGGAAATAATCCTGACACTGGACGCCATCTTTCGCGTGGCACGAGGATCCTCGATCGTTTCGTTTTACGAGAGGTCCACCATTGCTAAATGATCCGATTGCTAGATCCAAGAGGTTGTTTCTAGGTCAAATCTTGGGAACAATCGACGTTGACAGTGGTTGGACAGTAACGGTTTGTCGGAAGATTCACAGGTTAGGTTAGGTTAGGTTAGGTTTCGTACGTTAGATGCCCCTTTTATCTTGTAAATTATTTCGTTTGTTGGGAATAAGTCGTTATGCTAGGATACTCGAGCAATCGTGACTGAAATAATACACGAAGCTTCGTAATCCACTTGTCGCTGATTGCTAGGGTAACGAGGAGTATGGTCGATAGGGAGAAAAATGCCGTACGGTGTACTCGAACGTGTACCGAGTGTTATGTTATATCAGGTGATTCCTTGATGGACGAATATCTCGTTCTATCGTTCTGGGAGTAATTCGCAATGGAAGATGGTACTCGCGTGTATTCAACGTTTAATTTGCTGTATACGAAAGTAGGAAATATGAAAATTTGTAATTTTTTTTCGAAACATGGAATTACACTGACAATAAGTCGCGAAAATTGTCATATCAAAGCTACCAGTAATATATTCCGATTTATGCAAATGTTATAAACGTTGCAATGTTATAATTTATGCGAAATCGTCTTTAAAGTCGATATTTTTAGAGAAAAATCGCTAGAAGCCGCGGCTAAGTGGCATTTTTGCGAATGCGAGACTTATGTTACGTATCATAACCTTAGAGAATTTCATGTTAGCCTTATCTCGGTTAGTTTAGAAGTTTTTCTGTCGATTGGCGATAAAGTTTGTCGTAGTTATAATTTCAGCTGGAATTAAAGTAAGTCTTCGAGAAATTAAAACGGAGTAGATCGGTTGCGATAAGAAAACCGACATTTTTCTCCTTTTCCGAAGAGAAATTGTGAAATGTCTCTCTATTGTCTATTCGAATCCTGCAGGATACACTTGCTGGTAAAATTAATAAATGAATTAAAAAATATTTTGCAGCTTTATTTTTCGATATACACAGATAAAGATTAAAAAGAAAATATTTTTGCAGATAAAAATTTGCAAATGGTCACTTTGTTTCTTAACTTTCGTCGGTAAGTGTGGCCCTGTTCTCTGTTCTTGGTTCACCATGGCGGTGTTTGGTATCGGAGCTGGTTTGTCCGACAGTTCCACTTTCGAAGTCAGGAGCAGAACAGAGGTCGCAGCAATTTCCTTAACGAGGAACACGAAGGTAATTTCCTACGGAAGAGGTCTCAGCTGCTTGCACGCGAGGACAGTTCGATCTTTCGTGTCTGTGGTCGCCGATGAAATGAAAATTATTCCTCCAATTATATTCCCGGAGTAATACTTTTTGAAATGTCAGTGATGGTAAATTTTAATTGCAAAGCGCGGAATTAGAATTAATAGCTGCCACGTGGAAAAGTTATGAATAGGTTGTTAGCTCCATGATTCTTGGATTACGTACATAGGTGATTGCTCATGCTCAACTAACGTCGGAACTCTCATCTGGCTGTTACAAAAGTCTGCGTTCGAGAGTTAGCCGACTGAATTTTCCTCCAGTTTCTACGGTTTCGATTGGCAAAATTTCCACGTTGCCTATTCGCTGCCAAAATTCGTCATTGTGTCATTCGTTTCGCGACGGTCGAATAGGTTCTTCTATTTTCTTAAACACTTCACTTCTATTTTCTTAAACATTTCACGCTTGTTTATTTGCACTATGAATAAAGATGAAGAGACACCGACAAATGTCTTTTCATTTTAACCTGGCAGACCCTTATTTACATAGGGGTCATAGGATAACACGGCTATCGATGCGATACAGTAGGAGCAGTACATGTTTTTTTAACGTCCATAGTTCTCCGATTGGGTGGAAAACGCAATATTCGTAACGTGACTCTATCGTTTGCGGTATGGATCGTTGATTTATGGTCAGATGCTCCGTTCGCATAGCTATGTCGTGCGATGGGAAATTATTTCGCGTCCGAGTCGCGTTTCAACCCCTTTAATTAAAAAATACCGAGAAGAACGGTCCACGAGTGGATGAATTTCTCGTGACTAACGTCTCTCTTCCATTTGCAGAGGATAAGACCCTTTACTTCAATACGGACGACGAATTTCTGCTGATCTTCCTGCGGCCATGCAAGTTCTACGCGAAGAGCGCCTACGATCTGATAAAGAGGATTATAGAATTCAAGGAAAAGAACTCGTCCCTGCTTGATAACCTGCTACCGACGGATGAGAAGTCAACCATACTGGAGAACAACGTGGTCAACGTTCTGACAGGAAGAGACCACAAGGGTCGAAGAGTAATGCTGGTGAACTGTGGCAGAAGCTGGGATCCCTCGAGAGTCAGCACTGATCAGATACTTCGAGTGTTCTATATGATTCACGTGATAGCTATGCGTGAACCACTAACACAGGTGAGCGATATGTGGATTGCCTACGAACTGTTTTGTAACACTGGTGGTTCGGTAATGTCGCGTACAACACTCGTGATTACCCGGTTATGTAAAGCAACGCAAGCTGCGAGGGAAACAGTTCCTCCTCCAGCAGTTCGTGACTTGCTCTTTAAACGTTGCCCGTTATATATACGTTATATATACGTGATTTTGTAGATAAACGGTGTCGTTGTGATGATGGATTTCGATGGTCTGTCCATGAAGCAAGTGATGGCATTCTCGCCAACCTTCAGCATGAAGCTACTGAACTTCATTCAGGATGCCATGCCTATGCGTCTGAAAGAGGTACGTAAATTTGAGATTTCATCGATTCGAGAATATCTCAGGCTACTTCGCCATGTCGCGATGCAGTTAAGAAATCCTTGATTCGGTCATTACGCAACCCCATTGACCCAGAAATGGAATTACTTCGCGTGACGTTTTGACACGTCGAGGGAATGCTGATTGCACGACCGTTTCTAGGTGCATATCCTGAAACAACCGTTCCTGTTCAACATGGTGTGGCAGATGTTCAAGCCCTTCGTCAGGGAAAAGCTAAAGAAACGCATGTTCTTCCACGGTAGCAAGATGTCTTCTCTTCACGCCTACATCCCGGCTAGTCACCTGCCCAAGGATTACGGTGGCGATATGCCAAAAATGAATTACACGAGCGCTGATTGGTATCCCGTTCTGCTCAAACACGAAAACATGCTAAAAGGCAAGAGAAATTAATCGGCTTTAAATGCAACACGGATTTTCCAGGCAATCGAGCACGACTGATGAGATTCCTTTTATTATTTTTCAGAATGGAACACGTATGGATCTCGCAAGGAACAATAGGCTAAGGGAGACTACAATACACTGAAATTATACTAAAGATCTTCTTCTCTCTGTGATTGCACTATTTTGTACAAAATATTTTAAGCATTTTAAGGTTTGTTGCCTTTGCACGTTCGAGATGTATTTCCAATTTATTGTATACTTTTGTACGGAAAATTAATACCTCTACATGTTATAAATGATTTTTTCAAAACGAGGAGTGGGATTCGTTCATTCTTTTCGATACTCTTTGTATCGAGGAGGTTGCGCTCTTACGAAAGTTTGAGGTTAGGTTCGGGTCAGACAAGGAGAAGAGTTATGAGAATACTTGGAAGCGACTACCATGCGGAAATTTCGATGCGCGAACAAGGATAGAACGAAGAAGAGTATCTTGCTGAGAGGCTAAGAAGATCTCACTGTGAAATTTTTCTCTTCGAGATAGGGGAAGAAAATTGTAGTAGAGGATTAACACGCATGTAGTTGTTTTGCACATACACAGCTCGATCGACGAAACATATCAGCCAATCCTTTTTGCAACAATTGTAGATAAAACCGACGCTAATTACTGAACAAGTGTCCATAATCATATTCCAGGAATATTAACACTGGAAATAGAAAGAGAAGTGACAAAGTTGCATAGTAATTTCTTCTACTTTCCCACAGACATTGCAAGGAGATTTCAATTTCGATCGATTCAATTAGAACGCGACGATGGATCACGGAATATGAGAGAACCTGAATCACTTTCGAACTTGACTCAACTCGAGCAGGTCGACTCGATTTAGGGCGCAATTTAAAACTGGGACGAAAGGAAAGCTCGGTCTAATGACACGCGGAAATTCCTGTGCTCCAACATGCCCTGGTACTGGTATAGTCACAGAGACTCTGTCTTCTAACCATAGCCATTTTAATTAAAAAAGAAGAAGAGGAAGCAAAAAGGGAACAAAGGAAAGATGTGTCAAATTCAGCGGAATTTTCTTACCTTAATATTCCAATTTTTAGTCCGAACTTCGTTGTTACGTGCCTCGGCATTTATAGGCATAATGACTCTGCTTTTAATCACAGTCATCCTAATTAAAAAGAGAAGAGTGGGATAACTTACAGGAATTTTCATTCTTTAATATTCTAATTTTTAATTAAACTTCTCTGCCACGTGTCTTGGCATTTGTAGACACAATGACTCTGTCTTTTAATCGCAGTCATCCTAATTAAAAACAGAAGAGAGGTTAAACTCTTCAGAATTTTCTTTCCTCGATATCATAATTTTTCATTTAAAAAAACACGTGCAATCAAAAGATATTTGTGCGATACAGAAGGTTTCCATAAAAATCTACAAAGTGGACGATTCTTGCTCCTCGAACACTACCAGACGACGCGATAAAAGATAAGAAACCGCGTGTCCACCATTACCCTAATCAATCAGATATCCAGAAGCCTTCGTCAAAGATCGATCAATGATTGAACTGTACGATAGAAATTCAGAAACGAATCTATTCCTCACAAGCATCACCAAATACTATCTTCGACCCCTCGGAAAATAACCTAACCTCAAAACGACCCAACGAAACGTGTCAGGTAAAGCAGGCTAAGCCCAAGAAGAAAGCAGAGCAGGAAGTAAAAGTGCAAATGGAAAATCGGAGACAAGGTCGATCACGGTTGAGGTTAAACGGCACGCAACTCGATTACAACGTTCACCTTTTGACACTGCGGCACAGTCCACTTTGAAATTTAATTATGCACGACCTCGACAAAGGGCAACCTCCGCGATGGTTTCCGTCCTGGCAAACAACGGCCAAGGTGGGAGAAACGCTCTCGCTTTCTAGCCGATTTCCGACTTGCGAGTTCTGCCCCGTGGCAGTCTTCACCAGTGACTCGACCAAGCTGGATGCTCCTGTTCAACCTGTTTCCCATCAAACAGGCCATCTCTTCCCGCCTCGTTCCTGCGATTCGCTCTACGATCCTCGCAATTCACGTCGAAGCTTCTCGCTTGCGAACCGTGAAATAACATTCTGAAGCTCCGGGATACCGTCAGACGAATCGCTGTTCAGCGACAGGGAGCTAAGTAGGATTCTCTCAGCCGCATCCCTCGCAGTGGAAAGAGCAAATCGAAAGGACCAAGAGTCTTCCCTCAGGTACGCTAATTAATTTCCAGACTTTTTTCGGTCAATTTGGAAATTCGTGTTGGGTCCTGGGTCACTGGTCTCAGGACCTTCAGGGCTTTAGAAGGGGACAGTGAAAGGTGTAGGGATATTTTTAGAAAGACTTTGTGATATTGTATATATATTGTATATTGTACTAGTGTTAGTATAGTTGTAGTATAATATACAGTTATAGGGTATGTAAGGGTTCAGTGAAGTTTAGGGCGAGAAAGTTGAAGGAAGTTTGGAATATTTGGTTTAAATATGGTATAGTAATTTACTAGAATTTAGGGTTAATTCTTTTCTTTTGGAAGAATCGATCGATCGATTGACGATGATATAAAAGTCGCGGACATAAACCATATTAGTATATCGAGATTTAAACTATACCTCCTAGGTTCAATTATTCCAATTTAATATAGCAATTAATTATAGTTCACAGTGAATTTTATTTTCAAGGACGAAGATCGATCTATTAAGGATAATATAAAAATCGCGAGCTTAAACCAAATTAGTATATCGAAATTTAAACTATACTTTCTAAGTTCAATTATTCTAATTTAATATGGCAATTAACTATAGTTTGGGGTGAATTCTTTTTTAAAGGAAAAAGATCGATTATATTCGTTGATGATATAAAAATCGCGAACCTAAACCAAATTAGTATACGGAGACTCAAACTATACTTCCTAAGTTCAATTATTTTAATTTAATATAGCAATTTATTATAGTCTATAGTGAATTTTCTTTCTAAGGTAGAAGATCGATTATATTCGACTATAGTATAAAAATCGTCAACCTAAATCAAATTAGTATATTGATAATTAAACTATACCTCCTAGGTTCAATTATACCAATTTAGTATACCAATTATTCCAATTTAATATAGCAATTTATTATAGTCTATAGTGAATTTTCTTTCTAAGGTAGAAGATCGATTATATTCGACTATGATATAAAATTCGCGAACCTAAACCAAATTAGTATACCTAGATTTAAACTATACTTCCTAAGTTCAATTATTCTAATTTAATATAGCAGTTAACTATAGTTCGGGGTAAATTTTCTTTCCAAGGAAAAAGATCGATTATATTGGACTATGATATAAAAATCGCGAACCTAAACCAAATTAGTATATCGATATTTAAACTATACCTCCTAGGTTCAATTATTCCAATTTAATATAGCAATTAATTATAGTTCACAGTGAATTTTATTTTCAAGGACGAAGATCGATCTATTAAGGATAATATAAAAATCGCGAGCTTAAACCAAATTAGTATATCGAAATTTAAACTATACTTTCTAAGTTCAATTATTCTAATTTAATATGGCAATTAACTATAGTTTGGGGTGAATTCTTTTTTAAAGGAAAAAGATCGATTATATTCGTTGATGATATAAAAATCGCGAACCTAAACCAAATTAGTATACGGAGACTCAAACTATACTTCCTAAGTTCAATTATTTTAATTTAATATAGCAATTAATTATAATCTATAGTGAATTTTCTTTCTAAGGTAGAAGATCGATTATATTCGACTATAGTATAAAAATCGTCAACCTAAATCAAATTAGTATATTGATAATTAAACTATACCTCCTAGGTTCAATTATACCAATTTAGTATACCAATTATTCCAATTTAATATAGCAATTTATTATAGTCTATAGTGAATTTTCTTTCTAAGGTAGAAGATCGATTATATTCGACTATGATATAAATTTCGCGAACCTAAACCAAATTAGTATACCTAGATTTAAACTATACTTCCTAAGTTCAATTATTCTAATTTAATATGGCAATTAACTATAGTTCGGGGTAAATTTTCTTTCCAAGGAAAAAGATCGATTATATTGGACTATGATATAAAAATCGCGAACCTAAACCAAATTAGTATATCGATATTTAAACTATACCTCCTAGGTTCAATTATTCCAATTTATTATAGCAATTAATTATAATCTATAGTGAATTTTTTTTCTAAGGTAGAAGATCGATTATCAACCTAAATCAAATTAGTATATTGATAATTAAACTATACCTCCTAGGTTCAATTATACCAATTTAGTATAGCAATTATTCCAATTTAATATAGCAATTTATTATAGTCTATAGTGAATTTTCTTTCTAAAGTAGAAGATCGATTATATTCAACTATGATATAAAAATCGTGAACATAAAACAAATTACAAAATCGAGATTTGAACATTGGACTATGATATAAAAATCGCGAACCTAAACCAAATTAGTATATCGATATTTAAACTATACCTCCTAGGTTCAATTATTCCAATTTATTATAGCAATTAATTATAATCTATAGTGAATTTTTTTTCTAAGGTAGAAGATCGATTATATTGGACTATGATATAAAAATCACGAACCTAAACCAAATTAGTATATCGATATTTAAACTATACCTCCTAAATTCAATTATTGTAATTTAATATAGCAATTAACTATAGTTCAGAGTGAATTTTCTTTTTAAGGAAGAAGTTCAATTATATTCAACTATGATATAAAAATCGTGAACATAAAACAAATTACAAAATCGAGATTTGAACTATACTTCCTAAGTTATTTTCATTTAATAACCCAACTAATTATAGTCTTTAGTAAATTTCGAATTTGAAACAAAGATAATTGAGGATAAAGCGAGGAATGGAATGAAAAAATCGTGAAGTTCAATTATTGTAATTTAATGTAGCAATTAACTATAGTTCGGGGTAAATTTTCTTTCCAAGGAAGAAGTTCAATTATTCAACTATAATATAAAAATCGTAAACATAAAACAAATTACAAAATCGAGATTTGAACTATACTTCCTAAGTTATTTTCATTTAATGACCCAACTAATTATAGTCTTTAGTAAATTTCGAATTTGAAACAAAGATAATCGAGGATAAAGCGAGGAATGGAATGAAAAAATCGTGGGAATTTTCTTCGTCGAATTCTCACTCCAATATCAGAAACCATAGAACCCCATGGTTCGAGTGCAATTAAGGTCTTCCGTGTGTACGGATACACATGCTGAGAAACAAAGAACGAAGACAGTGGCGTAGGAAAATTATTCGCACGACGTTAATCTTTGTGTACACTCGTTAGATACCGCCCGGACATTTTAATTATCTTATCTGGTCATGTGTAATTATCGGATTAAGATGCGTACGTATAAAACATAAACAAACGAGGCGAACTTTGTCCGCTGCATTGCAAACGATTCGACAAGGAAAAATGTAAACGTTGATTCTTGCAGTGCTTCAGCAACGATGCTGCACTGGTGTACGAAGAACGATATCGAACTTATCAAGACACGTCATCACGAACCAATCTCGGGACATTAGACTATTAACGTTCGTTAAAATCATCGCAATCGAGTGAGAAGGAAATTCCGAGCGTGATCCACGTTTGCTCTCACGATCGAGTAAAAGATCGTGTAAATAGTGAGTCAGGTCTCAGGACTGCCTACATTAAAGACGCTTCTGCAAACATTCCAGGAACGACAGGACGAATACAGCTTGCATATTTATCTTGTTTCGCAAATATTCGCACACCTCGCGCTCGTAGTTGCACTATATTTACTCAAACACTCACCACCATTAGACGCGTTAACGATGAATCAAGAAGAAACTATGAATTAACTTCGGAAATCCTCGATTTTTGATCATCTTGTGAGATTTCGCTTAGGTTTGGGTTAGATTTGGATTGGAAGATGGGTTAATTGACGATAATTAACGAATCGAATTGAAAGATTGATATTTCACATATATACAAATCAGATATCAACACTAACACTACCGATGTATAATGCACACCTAAATATAATCCATGCAATTGGTATTAATTAATACGATACGATGAAAATGGAAGACCATACGTAATTGTGATCCTGCTCGAACAAAAATCGGTATGAAACTAGTCATTTTCACCCCCACGATAGTTCTGAAGGGATGTCGTGGGTATTTAAGAAATCAAGGCACTATTTCGTGTTAATGAAAAGAGGGGTCTTTGTTTACGTGAGGGGGACCTGGTACAGAAGACACAGTGTCTGTGTAAAGCTCTGAAAAGCTCTGTACCGTGGTCTAGTCGCAAACGAGCTGTTTTATTTAGTAGCTAGCCCAAGCGTTCGAGGTGGTCCTCGAGTCATGAGGTGTTGGTCGAAAAAACATAACCCAGGCGCTCACTGTCTCTGGACCCTTGATCTCTTTAGAATTGGAAACACCTATGCTTTTCTTTTCCCCATCAATGGATGCATTCCAACATTTCCAGCGTTAAAATAATCTCATTGCTCGCGAGTTCCCTGTGTTAGAAGTTCTAGAGTTAGGTTAAACAAAACTAATCACCCTAGAAACAGTCTAGGATCACTAGAAATTCGCAACGACCTGAACAACGTCCAATATTTCGTTTCCCATCCGAATATTAACGTACATATGTAAATTTTTTAATCAGGCGTTCGCATAATCAGGTCACACTTGCAGCGGCAAAGAGCCAGCAATTAACGGCCATCCTGCAGCCTCCAAAGAGATATCAACTGAGAGATACAGTTGGGCGGAGAGAAGAGTGGAGAAACGAAAAAGAAAAGAAAGGAAGATCGTTTCCTGTTTTCCTGTTTCCAAGTTGTAACCAGTTTTTCGTGTGTGCCCGACAGATAGAGCTGGTTCTCGGGAACTGAGGCCTGCCAGCGGCAACATGGAGTCGCAGAAGAGACAGGGTACCGATCACACCGCAGCGAAGAAGATAGCGGAGGGACTGCAGTTAGGTGCTTACGTGTTGAAAGCGGATTTCGATGATGACGACGAGTTCTTCAAGGAAATAGCGATGAAAGAACTGCGCGAGACGCCGGAGGTTGTTGAACAGGCGCTCAAGGATATCAAGGAGATGCTGAAAGGTAACGGAAACGTATAAAATGGCGTCCGATTGTCGGTTCCATTGCTATCTCAACGACCACTCGATTAGGTACGAAACGAAGGGAAGTTGGGCGAAGATTCGTTCGGAGAATCTGGAAAAGGTTCAAGAGGTTTGGATAAAAATGGCGATCGATTCGTAGAACGTTGGCCAGAGTTTGAGGTTAGTTTGCAGGATTTCTGAAGAAATTTGCAAGAAATTTTGACGATTTTTCTATCATTCTGCGGATAAGTGTTGCATCGAAGAACGTTGACCAGAGTTTGAGGTTAGTTTGCAAGATTTCTGAATAAATTTTCGAGAAATTTTATCGATTTTTCTATCATTCTGTAGAGAAGGTTTGCATCGAAGAACGTTGACCAGAGTTTGAGGTTAGTTTGCAAGATTTCTGAATAAATTTGCAAGAAATTTTGTCGATTTTTCTATCTTTCTGCGGATAAGTGTTGCATCGAAGAACGTTGACCAGAGTTTGAGGTTAGTTTGCAAGATTTCTGAATAAATTTTCGAGAAATTTTATCGATTTTTCTATCATTCTGTAGAGAAGGTTTGCATCGAAGAACGTTGACCAGAGTTTGAGGTTAGTTTGCAAGATTTCTGAATAAATTTTCGAGAAATTTTATCGATTTTTCTATCATTCTGTAGAGAAGGTTTGCATCGAAGAACGTTGACCAGAGTTTGAGGTTAGTTTGCAAGATTTCTGAATAAATTTTCGAGAAATTATGTCGATTTTTCTTTCATTCTCTGTAGAAGGGTTGGAAAAAGGAACAGGGAAGGGAAAATATTTTTGTGCAGGTGATTCACGGGAAAGAGAAGCGCCTCTGTGAATACATCAAGCAAACACATCACGATTCAGGTCTTCCTTTGCTTACCTTCCACTTCACCCGCTGGTATTCTCTTTTAAATTGGATTGGAGATCGAGCATGGCGCGAGGAACCATCTTTCTAACGCGATAGAGGTTATGTTCGACTCTCGGCTTCGAACCATTCTCAAAATCCCTCGAACCTTCCCAGAAACATTGGGAGAAATCAATAATGATGATTCTCAAGGTTCTCTCATAATAAATTTAAGAGAATACACGTTGCTGATATCGATAGCCTAATTTTTCCCCAAAATGGAACCATCCATCCAGATTTCCAAGATTTCAATCACGATATCTCCTTAATCGCGATAAACACTTGATTATCTACCAGATTTATTTCAGAAGAGTCAAAGCAATGCCATCAGGCAGATAGAAGAAAGAACAAGGTTCATTTCCGAAGTCAATAAAAGTTTCATTTAACAAAATCGAAATCTAAAGATACTGTAGATATCTCGTGCCCCCAAGATTATCTCGGAATTCATTCTACACGTTCACTTTTCGCAAATCATATTCATTTCTTCGCAAATTAAATTCTGCAAATCGAGTATATCTGATAGAGACAAATCAAATTAAAATAATACAATTTTGAACGAAGATATTTTAAAAGAAATATAAGCTTCTTCAAGGCCCAGGAAGTGCATGAGCTTGACGACCAGATAAGGCACGTATCACTATCTCTACTACCATACTCTCCAGTGGCTAACCTTGTTTATAAACTTTCTTCGTGAATTAAATTTCGTGAAAATAACGTTTCTGCTCATCCTTCGTGGTTTTACAAGCATCATGATCTCTCTGTGAATGTGATTAATCGATATTATGATATTATAACAGGAACTGGGAAGAATACGGTTCGTTCGGTATATCTTACTAGTTATCCTTAGTTACTAGTTATCCCTAGTACTAGTTCCGCGGAGAAACTAGATTGTCAGTAAAGCGAACAAGAAGAGTCGAATTTTTATCGCAAAACCTGTACCACGCGAGTTATACTTCAAATTGATATTATGGCTTCGATACCTGGCAATCGAGGAGAAAGGAATGCAATGGGAGACTCCCGGCCATGGTGAATTCGCTCGTCCGTGCAGAACCGGTCGAGAGAAAATGAAAATTTCTCTCTATCGCAGGCTCGTTCGACGTTCCTCGGAGGAACTTGATACGCATGGGAAGTAATACTCGGGAAGATCGGTAAGAGAGTTCGTTAATTCCTCTCTAGGTAAAGAAGGATTACCCCGGGTTACCGGTGTTTGGTTACCTAGGGTGATAATCGTTGTTAGTGCTGCCGTAGCGAAGGTAAACGGCAATGCATGCTCTGCAGCTAGTATTGGTTGACAGTGTTCTAATTGCTGGGATGAAATCAAAGCGTTTAGCGTCCAGGGAAGTAACCGTATTCGGTTGTACAGCGACAGATATATAATGTTTAATGTAGGTGAAATATATACATTTATGCGAATATAGTCCTTACGAATTACAATACTTTAAAAGCCTTCTACACTGTTCTGGATTTGGGACTGACTGCTGCAAGAGACAGCAGGTCCCTTTAAATCCAAAACCGACATCTTGGTGCCTGTATAGTATTGAAGCTCCTTGAAGTTCAAGGTAGGTATTGGTCTGCAACCTCTAGCAGACTGTCACTATCGTTGCATGACCGTAGTTAATTTACAATAGATATTTACTGTAGATTTTATAATAGTACAGTTAAGTTATACCTCTAATGCTACCAGTAAATAGAGCCAGATAATTGTTATCAGTGTTGCTGTAACGTAGGTATGGGACTGTGCATACTCTGCAGCTAGTATTGATTAACAATAACTATAATCGTTGGATATAGCGATATATGATCTATTTACTGTAATATCCATAGGAGTACTGTTATAATAGAACTGTTCTACTGCCAATAAATAGATCCTGATAATTGTCAATGCTGCTGTAATGTAGGTATATGACTGTGCACACTCTGCAACTAGTATTGGTTGATAGTAACTATAATCATTGCATATAGCGATATCTGTTCTATTCACTGTAATATCCATAGGAGCACTGTTATAATAGAACTGTTCTACAAATACTGGCAGTAAATAGATCCTAATAATTGTGAATGCTGCTGTAATGAAAGTAAAAGGCCATGTATGCTCTATAGCTAGTATTAGTTGATAGTGACTGTAATCATTGCATATAGCGATATTTGATCTATTTACTGTAATTTTCATAGGAGTACAGTTAAACTATACCTCTAATACTACCAGTAAATAGAGCCAGATAATTGTTGTCAGTACTGCTGTAATGTAGGTATATGACTGTGCATACTCTGCAGCTAGTATTGGTCAATAGTAACTATAATCGTTGCATATAGAGATATGTGATCTATTTACTGTAGTATCCATAAAAATACTGTTATAATAGAACTGTTCTACAAATACTGCCAATAAATAGATCCTGATAATTGTCAATGCTGCTGTAATGAAGGTAAAAGACCATGCACACTCTATAGCTAGTATTGGTTGATAGTTACTGTAATCATTACATATAGTGATATGTGATCTATTTACTGTAGTATCCATAGAAGTACTGTTATAATATAACTGTTCTACAAACACTGCCAATAAATAGATCCTGATAATTGTTGTCAATACTCCTATAATGTAGGTATATGACTGTGCACACTCTGCAGCTAGTATTGGTTAATAGTAACCATAATCTTTGCATATAGCGATGTGTGATCTATTTACTCTAGTATTTGTAGGAGTACTGTTATAATAGAATTGTTCTGCAAATACTGTCAATAAATAGATTCTGATAATTGCTGTCAATGATGAAGGTAAAAGGCCATGCATACTCTACAGCTAATATTGGTTGACACTTACTGTAGTGTTGTACATAGGAATATCAGATCTATTTACCGTATGGTGTCCCTTGCGACTTTGAGGTTTCTGGAACGTCGTGGATGGCAACGGAAATCCTCCGATGCCAGTAGATGACCTAGCAGTGCCATAATTGACCGTTGCGATAGCATAACCGCTCGTTTCGGCTGTCGGGATAATGATGGCCTAGCCTATACAAGCAAACAGGTATAATTGCACCTTCTGAGAGGTTCGTGTTTCTTTTCCCAGGTGAGCCTGACTTGCTCCTGCCGGATGGCGACGAGATTTACCAGAAGTTCCTGCGACCTTGCAAATGGTACCCGAAGAGCGCTTTCGAACTGGTGAGACGAATTTCGTTGATTATGCACGCGAGAAGCTTTGCACGTGCTCGAAACGAGACAGAGCGAGGCGAAACGGAATAATATCGCGATACTGCGATTTCACAGATGAAGAGGTTCTACAAATACAAGCAGAACAACCCACGCTACTGCGATAAACTATTGCCCAGCACCGAGAAGAAGGTATTGTCCTCGGGAATAGTGATACCGTTACCAGAACGCAACGCAAGCGGCTGCAGAATCGTTGTGGTCAACTGTGGGAAGCAGTGGAACACGAAACTGATTAGCGTGGATGAAATATACCGAGCAGTCATGCTATCGTTGTTCGCGGCCATAGCTGAGCCGAAGTCCCAGGTATATTCAATTTAATCTTCGTGTACGTAGGCTCAAAAGTAGGCTTCTATCCTCTAGGGTCACGATATTATGCATTTTAATACGTATAATTAGGGCACTCGTGTTACTACAAGAATTAACTATAATTAACCCTAATCAACAAGAAAAAAAAATATTCTTTTTATTATACTTATAATTTATGCTTAAATATCGTCTTCTATTCTTCTTGATTATTTTTTAGTTTTGTCTTCTTCAATTTTGTCTTAATTATTGTCATAGATAATAGAGAACATAGAGAACATTTGATACGTGTAATTAGGTCACTCGTGTTACTACAAGAATTAATCATAATTAACCCTAATCAACAAAAAAAAATATTCTTTTCATTATACTTATAATTTATGCTTAAATATCGTCTTCTATTCTTCTTGATTATTTTTTAGTTTTGTCTTCTTCAATTTTGTCTTAATTATTGTCATAGATAATAGAAAATATAGGTATCATTAAATTTGTTCGATTTAATTTTTATTAATATTGTCAATATATGTATTGAAATATTGTTGTTGGTGTAATTTTGAGAATTCAATGTTCGATCGGATAATTTTATCGGGAATTCATCGGATCGCAACAAGAATGGCGTATAAAAACGCGAGTTCCATCGAAGTGGATGGTTAGGTGAAGGCTAGCATCGTAAGCAATTGTGCAATAACCCGTGTGGCGCCGACCTTCCGGGCTCATATTTGGTATCGTTATGAGAGCATGTCTCGTTACGTCGAAGTCGATACATAGCACTTTGAAAAATTTCTATGCCCCATTGTTCCATCCCGAGCAAGTTGCAGCGGTATGCATCCCATAACAACCATAACCGTGTCTACCGAATTCGATTTAAGAATCTTTGCATTTTCTCATTTCTTCCTGCTTTGTATCATGGGATACTCGAATCTCTTTTATTTCATCCCCCAATATTTATTTCTATGGTACCATTGATATTTTATTATCACCAAAATTTATGGTTAATCTTGGATATAAATTTTTATTTTTATTTCACTTATTGTATTTTCATCAAATTTTTATACAGTGTCAAACTTGCTATAACGCACCCCATAACAACCCTAACCTTATCTACCGAAATCGATTTAAGAATCTCTGCATTTTCTCATTTCTTCCTGCTTTGTATCATGGGATATTGGGATTTCCTATATTTTATTCTCTATTATATAGTTCTAGAATAGGTACAGCACTGGTATTTTATCGTCGCCAAGATTTATTGTCAATCTTGCATATAAATTTTTATTTTATTTCACGAATATTTTTGTGTCGCGTATATGTATTTTATATCATGAATATTCCATAGTGGATACGATTAAAGGTATTTGGTAAAATAATTCGTCACTTATAAATATTTTCTTGCAGATTGGCGGCGTGCACGTAATTTTAAATATGGCGGGCCTGACGTTGGGCCACGTTACACAATTCACCCCGACTTTCGCTGCGAAGGTGACGGAATGGGTGCAGAAATGTTTACCCTGTCGTATTAAGGGTATCCATATAGTGAACCAACCCTTCATATTCAACATGGTGTTCGCTCTCTTCAAACCCTTCCTCGTGGTACGTTCTTTCGTCGATCATTTGTCTTCGTGATTTCCTGTCCGATATATCTCGGCTGATAAACCATGTGCATACTAAATTGGACAATCCTCTCGAGTCGTGTTTCTCTTCCTAAAGTGGAGAGAATCTGTATGGTGCATGGTGTTATCAAGCATGGTGTTATCAGAAATATAAATTTATCACGATAAATGAATAATAATTGAATGAACAGCTGTGATTACTAAATGATAAAAATGATAGGCCTTTATAATAATTTGCATAACGAATGGGGTGGTGCGTGTATAGTGAAGAGCAAATAGTAGAAAAGGGGATGTGTGCAGGGATTGTCAAATGGTTAAGTAAAGTATAGGAATGAAATTAATAATTTTTCTGGGCCTAAGGACTGAAATAAATAAATATTGAGATCAATAACTTTTCTGGGCCTAAGGACTGAAATTAATAAATATTGAGATTAATAATTTTTCTGGGCCTAAGCACTGAAATTAATCATTTTTCTGGGCCTAAGAACTGAAATTAATAATTTTTCTGGGCCTAAGGGCTGAAATTAATAACAATTCACGTAATCAGTGCCCGAGGTCGATGGATGCTAATGAGTTCTTTTAATTGCTTGGAACTGAATGATTCTTTCTCTCTGTTATTCATGGCTGACTTTTACATGGGGTCTGTTCACAGGAGAAGATGCGTAACAGGATTCACTTCCATGGCACGAATAGAGAATCCTTGATCGCGTACACTGGCGCGAAGGCTACGCCTGTGGAGTTCGGTGGAAATATGGAGTTGCCAGATGAACCGTTAGGCCCAAAGATCGCCGAATATTTCTGCCATTTCGAGAAGGATTTCGAAGGTAATTCGACTAATTATCTCAAAATTATCTGTAAAAATTCACCGCGTTCGTACATTTATAATTTTGCTTAATTATTTCGGTGCCATTTTTCGGACCAATTTTCTCGAATAGCGCCAAGCGGTGCATTCGCGAATTTTGTATTTCGCATTGAAAAATGGCAAGCGAATCGATCTATCAGGGAAGGTATACCGAATCGCGAGAAGGAATTGAGTTTTACGGTGTTGTTTCGTACATTTTATTTTTGAAGAATGGCAACGGAGGTGCGAGGAGCGAGTATGGGGAAATGGAACACGCAGAGAGTAGGGGACAATCGTATATTACAACTCGATGGCACTTTTCGATATATCCCAACAGTGCCGTAGCACTACTTGGCACTCGGACAATTAAATCTAGTTAAAGTAGAACGATTATCGATCGAGAAGTCGTAGATACACCTGCGACACTCCTTTGTAGAGTAACTTTGAACGTAATCCACATTCCTGTCATCCCCCTTACTAATTACCAAAAAATGGCCCCCTCAAAAAATTCACGACGATCTCATTTTTCAAGCTATCCAATATCAAATCAAAATACAAAAATTAGGCATCTAAAAATTAGGAATACATTTGCAACACGCATTCATAAAACAAGTTCCCCTCTTACTCAATTTCCTAATTATCAAAAAATGGCACCCTCAAAAAATTCTCAACCATCTCATTTTTCAAGCTATCCAATATTAAATCAAAATAGAAAGATTAGGCATCAAGAAATTGCGAATATACTTTCTATACACATTCATAAAACAATTTTCCTTCTTACCCCCCTAATTAACAAAAAATGGGACCTGTCAAAAAATACAAGATGCTCTCATTTTTCAAACCACCCAATACCAAATCAAAATGGAAAAATTAAATATCAAAAAATTAAAAATACACTTGCGACACACATTCATAAAACTTCCCCTCTGACTCCCCTCTTACGCCCCTTACTAATTTCCAAAAAATGGTCCCCTCAAAAAATTCACGACGATCTCATTTTTCAAACTATCCAACATCAAATCAAAATAGAAAAATTAGGAATACACTTGCATTCATTCACACATTCGCGAAACAACTTTCCATCTTACTCCCCTAATTACCAAAAAATGGCCCCCGTTAAAAATACACGGTGATTTTATTTTTTAAAAACACTAAATATGAGATCGAAGAATGACAGAGGGATTATAGATCTAAAAACGAAGGAAACATTGGCGTCGCGTTGCAGAAAATCGGTCTTCACATGGAGGGGGTATCTGGTGACCGAGTGGGCCGATTTAACACGGAAATGGACTCGCATTGCGACACGTGGATCGCGTTCAATCCTTTCCGAAAAAGGGTCGTCGGACACACGGAACGATCCGCCATGCCCGAATTCGTTTCGCAGCCAGTACTCGCGGTTTTGCGTAATTACGCGGCGGAATGCGTTACGTTGCAGCCGTGCCATTATCGGGGGGCATGGACTCTGTTGCGCAATCGCGCATCGTATAATTTTCCTCGTACACAGAAAACGCTAATTGCCGGGCCACGCAACTTCGTTCGTGAATTACGTCACGGGATTAATTGCCATCGGCCGGAAATTCGTGTGCGATTTTCGGCCCTGCTCGGGTACATGGCCAACCGTAATTCTAATCCTAATAGTGCTCTAATTCTAACAATTAGCCTTTAATTGGACACTTAATATTTCGTTAAACGGCCCTCTCTACTTTGCACGCTATTCGTTAACGGAGATCGATTTTTCAGTCGATAAAGAGAATTATCTTTTTGGGGGATTTTTATCGAATTTTCAAAGTATTTTAAACTTCTGATCGATGTAAATGGTATTTTTTGATGTTAATTATTATCTTGGTTTTAATTGGACACTTGACATTCGGTAAATGGTCGTGAGAAGAGATTGCTTTTTCAGTCGATAAGAAGAATTATTTTTCGGGACTTTTTATCGAATTTTCGAAGAGTATTTTGAAGATTTTATCAAGGAAGATGGTAATTTCGGATAGCGATGATTGTCTTGGCACCAAGTGGACAGTTGATACTTGCACTCGATACTTGAACGATCTCTAAGAAAAACTATTTCAATTCCCAGTTTCTGAAGAATATCTTTTTCTAATATTAGAGGCAAGTTTCGTAAGTATTAGGGTAATCGTAAGCTTAGAAACTGGGAAATAATAACATGCAATGAGCAACTAAGGGCAGAGAACTCTAAACTCTGCTACCAGAACTCTGAAATCTGCCATCAGAATTCTGAAATTTGCCATCAGAATCCTGAAATCTGCCACCAGAATTTAGAAATCTGCTATCAGAACTCTGAAATCTGTTATTAGAACTCTGCAATCTGCTACTAGAACTCTGAAATCTGTTATCAGAACTCTGAAATCTGCCATCGAAATTCTGAAATCTGCTATCAGAACTCTGAAATCTGTTATTAGAACTTTGCAGTCTGCTACCAGAACTCTGAAATCTGCCATCAGAATTCTGAAATATGCCACCAGAATTCTGAAATCTGCCACCAGAATTTAGAAATCTGCTTCCAGAGCTCTGAAATCTGTTATCAGAGCTCTGAAATCTGCCATCGAAATTCTGAAATTTGCTACCAGAATTTAGAAATCTGCTATCAGAACTCTGAAATCTGTTATTAGAACTTTGCAATCTGCTACCAGAACTCTGAAATCTGCCATCAGAATTCTGAAATCTGCCACCAGAACTCTGAAATCTGTCATCAAAACTCTGAAATGTGTCACCAAATCTCAGAAATCAGTACTTATAACACAAGCCACCGGTTTGTGATCCGTCTACTACAATACATGCAATTAGATGCCTGTCCAGGACAAATTCCCTCTGATTCTCGAATTTTCTCGTTACAGAATCCAACAAATGGGGATATAACAGTACAAAATGACATGCGACAGGGTGCAATGGTTGATCAGCTCGGAACGCGACGCAGAAACTGGATCTCGAGGTGATCGTTTTCTGAATCTGATAAATGGAAGAAAGGGATGACAATGACCAGAAAAGTTTTCGTCATCGACGTGACAAATAGAGCGGGAAGAAAATTTCGAATCACTGTCGTCGTTCGATCGACCTTTATCTCGGTATCGAAGGCAAGATCGGTATCCAGTTCATCGAGATAACGGGGTTAGGTTGTAATTGTTTCTTAACGTCGACGAACAATTCTTCCAGTGACTACGAGTGCAATGGATTATGACATCGACGATTTGTTATACGATTGTTTCATCGCGAGGAAACATTCAATAAAAGAGATTTGGGATAAAAGAAGCTTTGGTTGAAAAATTCGTATATTGTAATTACTCGTGTCTTTAATATCTATCACGTACATACTGTATAAGCGTACACCCTTGGGATAAACCTTAATTGTCTTAATAAATTAACTAACAGGTCGACAACGTAATTCACGAAACGCATCGGCTGGCGGTAGCTTCCGAGATGACGGAGAGCTTTTAAAAATAATAAGTTAACAACGATAAATCCTAAATCGTTCGTCTATGTCAGCAAGTTTATCATCGTCGAACGAACTCTGCGCTGTCTGAATAGCCAGAGGTACCTTTTCCTCACTCGCTGTTTTATATAAAAAAAAAAGGAAAATAAATTTTTAAATCACGGTTTAAACGATAGGGAAGTAATAGATGAAAAATAAGAATATATAAAATTACCCTATTTCGTAACGCATATAAAATTCTACGGACAATTCGATTAATTTCCTTCCAGTAATAATACAGATCGAGGACTACGCGACAAACTGGAGAACAATTTGTACTCCATTCCGTGCATCTTACAAAAGTACAGTTAACGTTGTAGAGGATGAACTAACGATTAGCCGACTATAAGTAAGCATGTAGGCCGTATGTCGGTTTTAGCACAGCGCAACAACAAAAGAATGCACAGCCAACATCGTTGCTCGAAAATCGATTCGGTATGTCGATTTTCGACCGAACCATTGGTTTTCTTTGCCCTTCTGAAGGTATGTCGAGACAGCTGAATTATTTCTTGTATCCGTACGAGTTGATCGCTGAAAAGAGAATAATAAACATCACTATTAATTAATCAAGAGATTAAAAAGAAAATAAAAAGCAAATGGTGACATCTTCCATTTTCAATGACACCAATGCACTTTGTCTATTTCTATATCTCACCTATCTAACTTTATGACGAAAAATGATGACTTCGATGATTTGAATTTCGTAAAATTAATTAATAAGATTGACTGGATTGGAAGATGTCATTTCCCATTGCACATACCATCGAATTCTTTATCGCACAGTAGCAACAGTTCCAGCCATTGAGGTCCAGTAACACGTGGGATCTGCAGAGTGCCATTGTAACAGCTGGGCAAACATTTAGGCGAGATGTACGTGTGTAATGACTTGCGATCAGTGCCATGGAAGATGAGCTGAAAGCAATAAACGACGCGTTAGGACCTACTGTCAAAAGTCTTTGACAGAAAGCTGCTCCGAGAAGACAGAAGACAAGCCCAGAGGTCTTCAAAGGACCAACTCACCCTGCTCCTCAGCTTCTCTTTGAAGAACGGTTTGAACAACGCGAACACCATGTTGAACACATAGGGTTGATTAACGATGTGCATATTCTTGATCCTCAAAGGCACCGCCTCCTGCAACCACTCCAGTATCCTCTTCGCGAACGCAGGGGTGAACTGCCAAGCCTGTTGGAGAGTGAGTCCTTCCATGTCGAAGATCACCACAGCGCCGGCTATCTGGGTGCTGGGCTCCAACATGGCGGCCTCCACGTACAGGACGCAGCCCTTGAACACCTCGTCCAGGGAACACTTGCTGGGCTTCCATTTCTTCCCGAGCTCGAGCACCAGTATCCTTCGGCCATGCTGGTCCCGATTCGGTAGCACGTACATGATGTTCTGCTCGAAGATATTCTTCTCCCGACTAGGCTTCAGGCCGTCGTACACGTTCGCGTGCTTCACCTTGAAGCTGTAGTAATTCTTCACCAGATTCAGGGCAGACTCTGGGTAGTACTTGCACGGCCTGAGGAACCGGATCAGCCAGGCGTCGTTCTCCAGAGGACACTTCAAGTCTGTCTCGCCTTGACAGGACATAGATCATAGTCTAATTTCTAATTTTCACGGTTAACAATTCAGTACGAGCAATAGGTAAAGCAGCTTTCAAAAGATTGCTCAGTCTTAGTAGATCCAGTGTCAAGAAGTTGACAGCTTCTTGCAAGACAGAGGATTCTCAGCTGCCAATGTTAGGAGAATGAAACGCGTCGTTACCTTTCAGCAATTCCCTAAGTCTGTCCATCGATTCTTGCTGGAGTTCCGACGTCTCCCGAAGTTCCTTCTTCGCGACTTCCTGCAACTCCGCGGATGGTGGGCCGATCTCCACCTCGAGCGTGAAGTCGCCCACTTTGAGCGAGGGGAGCGTATCCCAATCGGTCAGCATGATTCCTACGATCAAATGGATAGACGTATAAATAGTCGTGATCGGGGAGGAAGAATAAAGAAGATCCACGCGAACCGTGAAAATTCTCGAATACTATCGCACACTCGTGACATGTCATAGTTAGAGGTTTAGGGAAAGGATGCGTTGGTTATGCAGAGCGATATGTAGAGTGTAAAGTCCAAACTTTCTCACGACGCTACACAGGCCACGTAATATAACGATATTCCAAACACCAACTTTTCGCTTCCATGTCTATGATTCCTCGATCTCCTTGATCTTCTCGATCTTCTCGATTTCCAGGTCCCTCCATCGTCTTTGAGGCAACACCGTGGACTCGGCTGAACTTCAAAATTCGTAGAGCGACCGAAACCGAAACGTCTGTCAGCTTCTTGTCAACGACGACTCATCGACAGTCCATCGACCAGCTATCTCTGACAGATTATCGAGTTTCGCGATTGACCTATCCGGCCTTTGCTCGCGCGACTCTGCCAACTCGGCGGAATTCGATCAAACCAAGACATGCGTTCTCCTTTAAGGGGTCATAATCGTTCCCTTCCATAGCCAGCGAAACAAAAGAGGATCTCTCGTTGCGAACTCGTTCCAGGATCTTGTTTACACGTTATGCTAATTCCTCCGGAGTCAGTGATAATTTTGCCGAGTCACTCGTTCCACTTACTTTTCGGTTTCGACATTCTCCTGGATCTTCGAACGTCGGGGATATTCGCTGACTGGTTCTCAAGGCTCGGTGTTTGTCAATGCTCATGCTAATTGCGAGGATAATCGAAGGATGTCGAGTTCTGATCGCATTATCGGTTCATCGGCTAGCTACTCGAGACATGTCTCGTCTGAGTGATGTCTGTCGTATGGCGGATTAACCGGCAATTTATATACTAATTAAGTTACTGAATATTAACTGGTTGCTTATGATAATAAACAGAAGCTTATAATACCGGATATTCAGCGAATTCCTGCCAATTCAATCCACTTATCCGAATGCAAACTCTCGTTATCTGAAGATGAGATTACGCGCAGTGGGAAGAATCAATGAACCCTCGCTACACGAACCGTGTGCCTACTGACGTGTTCGAAGGAGGAGTAATCGAGTCCTATAGATCATTTTCTTTTCCTTTTTTAATATTAGAATTTCCAAAACAATTGAAATAGTCAGCTACAGAATTTTTATTCGATTCATAGTCTCCTAATGTGTTCAAATGAAAACTAATTGAGACTTATAGATAATTTTCGTTTCCTTTTTTAAGATTAGAATTTCCAAAACAATCGAAGCGATCGGTTTCAGAATTTTCATTCCTTTGGACGTTCAGGAAAAATGAAAACTCACAGCTGGGAAAGTATGCAGCGTGACGAAACTGACGTGGACTTTCATTGAAATAGAAACGTAATTACATTTTACCACATCATTCTGAATACTATTATCCAAGTATATTACGTTTAATCGTGTCAGGTTTAACAAAACTGGCCTTAATTCGCGTTTTATCGTTTTTTCATTTTCTCACATTCGTTAGCATCTCATTTATCAGCTAATTTGCAAACGACAATTACACAGGTACCAATTAACCCGTTTCGATTTTATTTTAGTATATTAGTATTTTCTAAAATATCCATTTCTCGATAATTATTAATTAATTTGGCACTAAATCTATCGTGGCCTAGAAACTTTTATTCAAAATTCCACGTTTAAGGTTATGTTCTCAGTGACTCATTTCGATTTTTCCTCGAATATACGTGTAATCGATCTTTCAATGTCTCTATTGAATTAATAATGTTCAAATTTTTAAAGATTTTACTGCTTTCTCATCGAGGAAGAAAGCAGTTTTCTTTCTTGCTTTCTTTTTCAGAAATCTTAGAAGTCGGTTGTAAGAAAATTGTTATAGCGTTGCATAGTTATTATTATAGGATACTATTTCGAAAGAAATCGCGAATTGGCCATTGCCAATAAAAACAAATTATAAACCGATCAATATTTTCTAGAAGCAAATGGAGAAGTTATTTTGGGGGGCAAAATTAATTTGCGAGGTCCCTACGGGGTGGTGAAGCATAGATTAAAAAAAGCATAAAAGCATGATCCTTGACGACCAAAACAGAGTCCTTAAAAATTAATTGTGACCAGCACGAGCGTGAGTCGTGAGAGTTAAATTAGAGTGCATCTTTGTATATTTTCGATGTATTAGGTTAGGTTAGGTTAGGTTAGGTTAGCTTGATGTTTTCGTTATGTCAGCTTGGTGTTCTTTTCCTAAGTAAAATTAGTTTGATGAGTTTTGTGTTTGTGATATTCTGCTCTCATTATTCTGTCAATTTTCGGTGTCTCAAAACCAGTTTTCGCCATCCTACATTATTGCATCACATTAATTTGTTATTCTAAAATTTATTTTGACCTGTCAAGTATTACGATATTATTCTAGTCGATCCCTGCCAACGTAATCTTAAATGAATTACACTTAAGAATGCAGCAATGGCTGCAAAGTAACATGTGACCAATTCGATGATGCCTGTCAAGAGGTAAATGGCAAATACTTAATTTTCTTCTCATGAATTTCAAGCAAATTTAGCAACAAAGATTATTCATTAGATTGAAACGGGAAATTTATAAGACATCTGTCGCGTCTACTTTGAATTAACATATTCGCTTGTTAGCTTTTCTTTGAATTTCAAACGGGACAAAAGTCGTCGAGGATTTATGATCGCGTTAGGTTATGTCGAAATTACTATACAGTAATTGGGGACAAATATTTCTGCCCTCGAGCTGCAATCCTCTGTTTTCATATAAAGACGATTTCGCAGCGTGAAGCATCGATTTATAACCATTGCACAACGATAATGAGCCAATTCCATGCAATCTTCTGCCAACACGCGCGACGCGATCCACAAACCGGACCACCAATCATCAAGCTTTACGTGTTTCCATCGGAAGCTCTTTCTTTCGCCATTTCTCGCCATCCACTTTTCTTTTATAATCTTTAAAATCTTTTAAAAACTCGCCACTCGAATCCTGTTCGCAAACCTCGTATTTCCCCTCCAACGTCGACTGTCAACTCCTTGACATCGTATACCCTTATCACAGTAAATCTTTATTAAATTGGGTTGAAAAATATTTCGAAAGGTGTTCAAATATCTGCTATTCCGAGGATTTACGAAGGATAAAAATGGAAGAAGAAAGAGGTTCGTGTGACCCGTTCCCTGGCCAAGGTAATCAACTTTGTCTTCTGTGTTCATTGGCAGAATATTGAAATCGAAACTTCAGTGGGATAATAATTCATTAAGTGTCGATGTCGAACATGCGACGTTACCTTTGCTCGCGCGACTCTGCCAACTCGGCGGAATTCGATCAAACCAAGACATGCGTTCTCCTTTAAGGGGTCATAATCGTTCCCTTCCATAGCCAGCGAAACAAAAGAGGATCTCTCGTTGCGAACTCGTTCCAGGATCTTGTTTACACGTTATGCTAATTCCTCCGGAGTCAGTGATAATTTTGCCGAGTCACTCGTTCCACTTACTTTTCGGTTTCGACATTCTCCTGGATCTTCGAACGTCGGGGATATTCGCTGACTGGTTCTCAAGGCTCGGTGTTTGTCAATGCTCATGCTAATTGCGAGGATAATCGAAGGATGTCGAGTTCTGATCGCATTATCGGTTCATCGGCTAGCTACTCGAGACATGTCTCGTCTGAGTGATGTCTGTCGTATGGCGGATTAACCGGCAATTTATATACTAATTAAGTTACTGAATATTAACTGGTTGCTTATGATAATAAACAGAAGCTTATAATACCGGATATTCAGCGAATTCCTGCCAATTCAATCCACTTATCCGAATGCAAACTCTCGTTATCTGAAGATGAGATTACGCGCAGTGGGAAGAATCAATGAACCCTCGCTACACGAACCGTGTGCCTACTGACGTGTTCGAAGGAGGAGTAATCGAGTCCTATAGATCATTTTCTTTTCCTTTTTTAATATTAGAATTTCCAAAACAATTGAAATAGTCAGCTACAGAATTTTTATTCGATTCATAGTCTCCTAATGTGTTCAAATGAAAACTAATTGAGACTTATAGATAATTTTCGTTTCCTTTTTTAAGATTAGAATTTCCAAAACAATCGAAGCGATCGGTTTCAGAATTTTCATTCCTTTGGACGTTCAGGAAAAATGAAAACTCACAGCTGGGAAAGTATGCAGCGTGACGAAACTGACGTGGACTTTCATTGAAATAGAAACGTAATTACATTTTACCACATCATTCTGAATACTATTATCCAAGTATATTACGTTTAATCGTGTCAGGTTTAACAAAACTGGCCTTAATTCGCGTTTTATCGTTTTTTCATTTTCTCACATTCGTTAGCATCTCATTTATCAGCTAATTTGCAAACGACAATTACACAGGTACCAATTAACCCGTTTCGATTTTATTTTAGTATATTAGTATTTTCTAAAATATCCATTTCTCGATAATTATTAATTAATTTGGCACTAAATCTATCGTGGCCTAGAAACTTTTATTCAAAATTCCACGTTTAAGGTTATGTTCTCAGTGACTCATTTCGATTTTTCCTCGAATATACGTGTAATCGATCTTTCAATGTCTCTATTGAATTAATAATGTTCAAATTTTTAAAGATTTTACTGCTTTCTCATCGAGGAAGAAAGCAGTTTTCTTTCTTGCTTTCTTTTTCAGAAATCTTAGAAGTCGGTTGTAAGAAAATTGTTATAGCGTTGCATAGTTATTATTATAGGATACTATTTCGAAAGAAATCGCGAATTGGCCATTGCCAATAAAAACAAATTATAAACCGATCAATATTTTCTAGAAGCAAATGGAGAAGTTATTTTGGGGGGCAAAATTAATTTGCGAGGTCCCTACGGGGTGGTGAAGCATAGATTAAAAAAAGCATAAAAGCATGATCCTTGACGACCAAAACAGAGTCCTTAAAAATTAATTGTGACCAGCACGAGCGTGAGTCGTGAGAGTTAAATTAGAGTGCATCTTTGTATATTTTCGATGTATTAGGTTAGGTTAGGTTAGGTTAGGTTAGCTTGATGTTTTCGTTATGTCAGCTTGGTGTTCTTTTCCTAAGTAAAATTAGTTTGATGAGTTTTGTGTTTGTGATATTCTGCTCTCATTATTCTGTCAATTTTCGGTGTCTCAAAACCAGTTTTCGCCATCCTACATTATTGCATCACATTAATTTGTTATTCTAAAATTTATTTTGACCTGTCAAGTATTACGATATTATTCTAGTCGATCCCTGCCAACGTAATCTTAAATGAATTACACTTAAGAATGCAGCAATGGCTGCAAAGTAACATGTGACCAATTCGATGATGCCTGTCAAGAGGTAAATGGCAAATACTTAATTTTCTTCTCATGAATTTCAAGCAAATTTAGCAACAAAGATTATTCATTAGATTGAAACGGGAAATTTATAAGACATCTGTCGCGTCTACTTTGAATTAACATATTCGCTTGTTAGCTTTTCTTTGAATTTCAAACGGGACAAAAGTCGTCGAGGATTTATGATCGCGTTAGGTTATGTCGAAATTACTATACAGTAATTGGGGACAAATATTTCTGCCCTCGAGCTGCAATCCTCTGTTTTCATATAAAGACGATTTCGCAGCGTGAAGCATCGATTTATAACCATTGCACAACGATAATGAGCCAATTCCATGCAATCTTCTGCCAACACGCGCGACGCGATCCACAAACCGGACCACCAATCATCAAGCTTTACGTGTTTCCATCGGAAGCTCTTTCTTTCGCCATTTCTCGCCATCCACTTTTCTTTTATAATCTTTAAAATCTTTTAAAAACTCGCCACTCGAATCCTGTTCGCAAACCTCGTATTTCCCCTCCAACGTCGACTGTCAACTCCTTGACATCGTATACCCTTATCACAGTAAATCTTTATTAAATTGGGTTGAAAAATATTTCGAAAGGTGTTCAAATATCTGCTATTCCGAGGATTTACGAAGGATAAAAATGGAAGAAGAAAGAGGTTCGTGTGACCCGTTCCCTGGCCAAGGTAATCAACTTTGTCTTCTGTGTTCATTGGCAGAATATTGAAATCGAAACTTCAGTGGGATAATAATTCATTAAGTGTCGATGTCGAACATGCGACGTTTTCATGAGGATAGGTCAAACTTATGGAAACGTGTGACATAATCCAAAAATTGAACGAAAATTGACAGTTAGTAGACATTTTGCATATAACAGAAGGGGTCACAGTGGTCACCCGTGACTGCCAATAAGATAAACGCTGCATTGGGTAAGAATGTTGTCTTATATCGCCAATTTATTAGTATTTTGCCATTATATACTTTGAATAATAAAAATATTCCTGAACGAAACGTGAGATTTCGGTGTGACAGTCAAAGAGTGAAGGCATCGAGAACTTTCGTCGCATCTTCGCTAATCCAGAGAAAATTAAAGATCGATTTATACAGGGATCTAGGTAACCGTTTTTAAATTTTCATTGAAAAATTTCGCATTCAACCTTGTCCGCGATTTTTCTTTTCATGTAGGAATAATCAATTTCCAGAGAAACTTTGTGTAAGATTTTCTTATTTTATTTCTTCGTTTGCCAGTCTTTTGACCGGTCATGGTCAGAGTCTCTGTTTGAGACACCTATTTTCCATCTCGTCCTCGAAGCCGAAACAATTTTCTTCGCTGCACTGCAAGCGTGTAAGGAATATTCGCGCTGTTAATTCTACTGAAACGAGCAGTTTGCACACGCGGGTCTGTCGCATCGTTCCTCCATTTCGCCGCGAGAACAACGCGGAGCAAAGAGTGCATCCGTGTCCTCTGCATGGCAAACATTGCGACGCTGCTTCCCCTTTGTCCCGAGCCTTTTCTACAACCTCGAACGCGCAAAATGGCCGGCGAAAAAGCGCCTTGGGACTTACGTAACGAGCCAGAGGAACATAATTGCGACGGCTGCGCTGACCGCGACACAGGAAACGAGATAAAACGCTCGTGTGTATACCCTCGGAACAAAAAGATGAACTTTGAAGCAATTTATATGCAATTTTTGAAGGTGGACAAATGATATTCTGATATCACGATCATAGAATTGTAAATTATTTTGCTCTTTCGTGTCTCGCGAAGAAGACACTCGGATACGATGACAGGGTGGGTATAAAAATATAAATGAGCTTTGAGCTTTCAAGTAGTTTCACATAGATTTTTGAGTGCTGGATTAGAATCGTGGAAGATGAAGAACGAGAGAACTTAAATTAAATTTGACTGAGAGCACAACTGTCAAAATTTAATTTTTGCGATATTTGGAAAAAGATGTCGGGAAGAATAATTTTTTTTTAATAGCTTTCTTTATCACGTCATATAGTGTCATTCTTCGTCTACAAAACCAAGCTTGATTCATCATCGTACGATTTTTCGTTGCCGAGATATGACGATTTGAAGTTGTACTGTATTCAATTTCGAAATTTTTGACATTTGTGCATAAAAGCGTGTAATTTTTATCATCAGTGGGATAAAATTATACTTTAGCAGTGAAAAATCGGATGATGGAGGAAGATGGTGGACCATAGAGATGTATACAGTGGATAAAAAATCCAGATTGCCATAAAATTTCGATTGAAAATTGATATGCATAATTCAGTACAATGTTTGAACGTTTTTGATCACGAGGAATCCTTTTACGTGTTCCAAAATGGGTTCCAGTGGTACCACAAAATTCTGTATTTACGAGGTTATGGTATCCAAAAATTCTGAAGATATCCGAGACCTCGAAAATTTTTCCCTGCCCTGCAAATAATCTTTCAGGAAATTTCCACAATGGAATACCAAAAATTTAACATTTTTCTTACGAAATCTTTCGTTGTATCCTGTGCCATTGCAAAATTGTATTTAAAATAGCGAGGCAGCACTGAAAATCCAATTTTCTTGTAATACAGCGTGCCGACACTTGTTTTACCTACTATACACACAACGATGCACATGTATCTACATACGTTCTAAATATAACGCGAAACGTATTCTCAATATGCTCAATAATCTTCAATGAGGAAGCTGGAATTAAATTCGAAGAAACACGGCTGGGATTATGCAAGAGTTTCCTATTGCGAGTAAAATTCAGAATAAAAATGATCATTTATATTTACACATTAATGACACACGGATTTGTTCGCGTGTTGTAGACATAACACGTATCCGATCAACATATATAAATGTTGAAAGAATGACAGATGTCAAACAGAGGAATTCTTGGAATCCGGCGATATGTAATTAAATAAGTTACAGCAGGATGTAAAATCACCTAATGATTTAACTATGCAAATAACGAGGGCACAAGATTAACTTGTCTTTTTAATCCGATTATTAACAATCGGTAATTATGGCAGCTCTGCGTAAGCGCAGACAAAGGAAAACATGGCGTCTGACCTAACCTAATTCATAGGATTCCTAACCTAATCATATGCATCTGAAACGAGTGTATTTCACTGTTATCATCTTGGTGGTTACCAAGATATTATGATATACTTAAGTTCATCGATGGCTACTCATGAAAGAAGACGATTTCGTTTCTGTCAACTTCGACGAAGCTGAAATTCGAAGTTGTCAAAATTTCCGCAAGATGGACGTGTCTCCCATTTTTCTCCATTTCGAACACACTATTCGTGGGATATCTTGGTGACCTAGGGAAAGTCGTGATAAATATATATGATAATGACGTCCTCGCGCGTTTTATCTTGCTCCGCAGACGACGGGCGTCGTTTCGGAATCAATGGAACGGCGGGTGGCCGTAAACAGAGATGAATAACGTATGGAACGAGAAATCTGGGCTTTACATAAGCTTGTGACGCGAGTACTAAATTCGGAGAGCGGCGGTTGCGACCGATGTTATCCGTTGACGCGGAATCCGCGGTGACAGAGGCTGGCTCGGCGTCCCTGCGGAGTACCGTAAACAAGGCATCCATCATCGTCCAGAACGCTTTAATCGAATCGAAATGGCTGATAGTCGAATTAATACCTACACGGTATTCCGCCATAACGAGAATTTCGACGAATCTATTTCGGTTTGCCTCCAATTCCTGCAGCATCCGCAGTTCCCTGTCAAGAGCAAGCGCGTGGTATCGGACTAGAATTCGATTGATCTAACCGATGGATCGCGTATTCGTGACCCGAACTAAAAGGATCCAGTGTCCACCATGTCACGATCGACGCGCAGAACGCGAGGAAAAAGGATCAAGGACGAGATCCTGACAGTAATTAGAGGTTGACAGACGAGGTGTGAAGCGAGCCAGGTGAATTCCTCCGATTGCGTATGCGTTCTGCTCGTTATTAGTCGGTTAATATCGACTCGTTTTGCTTTGACGACATCGCGAGTTGGTTTTGCGCCGCGCCTTCGGCCAATGTGGATTGGCAGCTAGCTTTCGCACGCAAATAACTTTATAGCTGTTACGTAAAGCACGATTAATCGACGCGGAGAAAAAGGTGGCCGTAAAATCGGAGACTCGGAACGAATGATCGCACTGCCTTTCCTCGGAGGATCGTCATAAAGACACGAGACGAATCCTTTTTTGGGCCCACGGCGACCCGTTGTTTGAATATTCAGCACGCTTCGGGCCCGGCTGACGGGATTCTGAGAATTCGACGCTTCGCTGTTAGATGGGAACAAACAGCATTGACTGGCCAAACACCTTCATCTGTCTTTCGAATTTTCTGTCTAGCTGTTTAGCTAAAGATTGACAGTGGGTAGATCGGAATCGAATATTCTATTGACCGCAGACAGACGTGTCACGCGATTAAAGTTCCAGCACCTGTCGATTACCAAGCTCCTACATTCTCGACCGGGTTAATGGATTACGAAACCGAAAGTCGATGGTGATTCGTCTCTTTCACCGGGCTCGGCCTCGAGATGCAGCAGTGACGAAGAAGGGACACGTTTGACACGCTCGAGGTGAACCACTTGCACCATCAGGGTCGACGGTGTCATTTTTTCGCGGCATTTGACAGACGTCTGCGGTCCGGATGGCTGCCACGATTCGGAATGCGAGTCAGAGACGCCTGAACGCTAGTCTGTGAATTCGGAAAAGGGTGTCCTGACCTGGGTCAACGCGGATGTCACCAGTGGTGGTCGATATTCGACGAGTGGTCAATTCTGGAATTGGAAAAACGTGGAAAGACCACCGAGAGCTGTGGGAATTTTTGGTTTTGGCAATTAGAGATTCAATTCGGAGAATTAAACGCTCGAATTTAGCCTATGACAGCTCTTTGCTGAACACGTCACGTCTGCAGACGTAAAGCTAAACGATGAAGAGCTTAGGACAAAGGACTGCGTAGAATATCTTGGCTCGAGTGTATCTCGATGAAAGAGCCACATAAAGGCGGAGAGAAAACAACCTGAGTGTAAAATGAAGAACGTGCACGAGTGACATAATAAGCTACTTCTATGGACGGTACCCGTTATTTCGATACGATGACAATGGCAATGTGTCAAAGAAAGCAGTTTAAACATCCTTCAAAGAACAAAGACTTCGGAACAATGCTCGAAGACGTCTCGGGAAAATGCTCCCATAAGACAAAATGGCGAATACAGTAACTCGTGTCTGAAGCTCCAGGTCTAACGAAGACGGAGATTCTACGAGTAAACAAAAGGCTCTCCATTTACTTCAATTTTGAAATATTTCAGTGAAATTTTGGGGAAATATTTTTACACGTGTATATATATCCGAAGAATTTACCTAACCCAAAGCACTTATCTTAATTATTGGAATATTAAATGCAAATTTTAGGGAAATACTTTTACACGTGTATTTCGTTTCGTGTGTATATATATTCAAAGAACTTACCTAACTCAAACCTAGCCCAAAGCACTCATCTTAATTATTGGAATATTAAATGCAAATTTCAGGGAAATATTTTTGGACGAGTATTTCGTTTTACGTTCATGTATATTCAAAGAATTTACCTAGCCCAAACTTATCCGAATTGTAGGAATATTAAGTACACGTTCTAGGGAAATATTTTTACAAGTGTATTTAATTTGACATGTTCGTGTATCCAAAGAACATACCTAACTCAAACCACTCGTCTCGACTGTTGGGATATTAAGTATAAATTTCAGGCAAATATTTCTCGACGCGTACTTTATTTTACACGTATACTCGAAGAATTTAACGAGTGTCAGGAATTGTCTGGACAAATTGCAAAGTAAAGATTGCCGTTTAAGAACACTTCGCGACGAATATATTTCAGAAACGAATACCTCTCCGTCCCAAAGTGGATCTTCTCTATCGGGTCGCCATCATCGATTTCGTATTTCCAACCCCCCGCTGCCAATATTTATCACGGTGATTTACGACAGAGCTGGAAGCAAGGGTTAGTGGCGCACTTGCATCCGGGGTTGTAAAATTTTATCGAGCAATTCCACTTAGGCGCATCGACCCGCCGTTACAATTGGCAGTGCACCAAGAACTTCTGCTGGAGAAGAAGGGTGCAACGAGCTAAGCCGGCCACCTTGGAGGTCTCTGCACTGTTTCAAAGTTGAAACAGAAGCTGAACCGATGCCAACGGGGATTTTGCACCTCACGCACGTTCGATAGTTGGGTGATCGACTTTGAATAATCTGACGTCGCAACAGGCTGCGTCCTCCAGTCATGGGGCTACCATCTGTTCCAGTGATTGGCAGCCTTGCTCATCTTATGAACTACTGTGAAGTATAAACTGGTCACGCAAATTTTAACATACAATAAAAAGCACAATGCCTATTTTGACAATGTGATAAAGAAAAATAGGTACATCTGAGGAAGTCTTTGGAAGAATGACATTTGACATCGGAAGAATGACAGAGATAGACTCCCTACAACACGATTATCATATTTTTGTAACGTGTTCCTCATTGAAGATGAAGTTTATACAATATAAATTGCATGGACCTTTTATGAATGAATAACAATTTTGTAAAGAAAAGAGAAAATTTCAGGTTTGAATATTGACAGATAGATTTTCCAGGTATCCAATGCTTCAAATTCGCTAGAATTTTATTCCACAAGTCTAAAGAGAAAGGGATTACAATCCTCGACCAATATTTTAACCTACAAAATCGCTAATTTAATTCGTTTACGCGTTCACTTACGCCAATTTTTGACAGAATGTAGGAGAAGCACCTGTACTTTCGTGGATCGAAGCGAAAATCGAGTGAAAAGTGGAGGAATAATTTTCCGCAGGCAGACAAGGAATTCCGAAGCTTAAGCAATATCAATTTTGTAAATAAAAGAGAAAGTTTCGGGTTTAGACATTGGCAGATAGGTTTTCCAAATATCTGCTGCTTCGATTCGCTAGATTTTCATTCCACAAGTCTAAAGAGAAAGGAATCACTATCCTCGACCGATATTTTAACCCAGAAAATCGCTAATTTAATTCGTTTACCATCACTTACACCAATTTTTGACAGGATATAGGGTAAACACCTGTACTTTTGACGATCGAAGCGAAAATCGAGGAATAATTTCCTCACAGCTTTGACAAGGATTTGAAGCAGAGCGAGACAGTTTAGTCACTCTAACGTGACCGGTTAGAGAGCATTTACCGCGCTAGATGGCTCTAGCTTCCGTTTCGCAATGGCCGCCGGCGAGTAATCCTAGAAAACGTTCCTCGTCGTCGATAATCCCATTTATAGCGTTTACAGGTGCTCGCTAACGATCACTGGAACAGGCCAGTGGCATCGGATCGCCTTGCCTTCGATCATCGATCCTCGTCTCCGCAAACAATTGGCAGCCGACCAAGCGGGACTCATCCCATTTCCTTTCCCGTTCTAAGATTCGTCCCGAGACAGGTATCGCTTCGTTTGGCACTGCTTTAACGACGTAATCGGATGAAGAGAGACGCTGGTTCGAGGCTTCGCGATGGCGACGTGGAGACTAAACCGACCGCGAGAGTCGTTGTAAAATCGAAATTAATTGACAGTTGTTAGCGATTCAGTGTGCTCGCTGATCTCGCGTCTACCGTCATTTTCATCCCTCTTCGACTCTCTTACTGGAACTCAGTCTCCGCGATGGTAGCTCGCTGCTTATGCAAGAAACTGTCACTATTCCGCACGTCTATTCCGCCAAGTCCGAGTTGCTAATTAAATATCTCTGCACGCTCGAATGCAACGGAGAGGACAGGATTAAAATTGTATCCCGGGGTTGATGAGAAAGGAGTTTAAACAAGCGAAGCGTTCCCGGTTCGCCTTTTGTCCAGACGTTGATTACGGGGCCGGTGATAACCGGGAAAGATGAGCTTAATTTCGGAAAGCAGGCTGGTTCTTCATTTGGAGGAAAAATAAACGGGAGATTGGCCCGTGGAGGCAGAAAATGGAAGTAAAACGAAGGATGGGCTCACAATGGGCGTCGAGGACGGATGAGAAGCAGCCGCGAGGAAACAAAGATGGCAACGAAGACACGAGAAAGCGACGGAGGGGGAGGGGGGGCGGGGGGAGGAACAAAAGGGGAGAAAGGATAGCTTGGTTCTGGATGTTTTGGCGCGACAACGAAGACAGGTTCGTTACGTTGACTTTGATTGGGTCCTCGGATAAGAAAAGAACCTGATTTTCAAGACGACGTGGCACGGGGCAACGGTAGTTTGACACGTCGTAGGGTATTGTCGTTGCGAACATGGCCGACGTAACGGGGGAGATAGAGAAACTGGATCGTTACGTCGATTGGCATCGGGAAAGGGAGGCTTTCAGACAGACAATTAAGAAATGATCGTTATGAAACGCTTTTCAACCGGATGATAATCGCGTTGAAATATTGGTCAAGGCTCGATGGAGGTGCGATAGGGTTACAGGGAAGGAGCGCGGGTAAAAATTGGCGCCACTCGTATGTCTGATCGATCGTCACCGAAGACCTCCGCGATCGTGTCAATAAGAATTTATCCATAAATGCTCGATAAACCATTATCCCGCGACCTTGAACGTGCAGTAGTACTCCTAGCACGGAAAACAATTTCGCTGTGTTACACGAGTGACTCATAACCGAGTCGCCTTTCGGAGAACGGAATTGATATTTTATTGTCTCGACTGCTGCATTGTTTGCCATCCATTCAGAGTTACTTCGACGAAATAAATGACAGAGGCAACGGAGAAATCATTGACGAGATTAAACACGTCTTTGATCAGGAGGAAAACTGTACGAGTAATTTTACTACCAGTTCTTTCGCTTTGAAATATCACCAGTGGAGATTCTAGGCACCCTAGATTATATTCACGCGATCAATAAACCAACCATTTGACAGCCGACGTGGTGGTTCACAAGGTGAAACGATTATAAAATTTTATAAAATTCCAATTTTTACTTGTTTTGGTTACGAATAACTAGGATTGAAACGATTAGAATGATTATTGTAGTCAGGATTTTGTCTCGATCATCGACAAGAAATTTCCTTCTATGCTAATCCTAGTCACTGTCAATTTTCTCAACTACTTGTTCTGGTTACGAATAACTAGGTTTGAAACGATTAGAATGACTATTGTAGTCAGGATTTTATTTCGATCATCGACAAGGAACCTCCTTCTGTGCTACTCCCTGTCAATTTTCTCCACTCGCTGTCAACGATATAAAATTAACAGGGGCAATAAAAGAATTCGAATTTTCACTGTAACATTCACGAAGGACCAAAATCGACAAGGAACCCCCGTCTGTGCTAATCCTGGTCACTGTCAATTTTCTCCATTACTTGTTCTGGTTACAAGTGACTAGATGTGGAACGATTAGAATGACTATTATATTCAGGATTTTGTTTCAATCATCGACAAGGAACCTCCTTTTATGCTATTCCTAGTCACTGTCAATTTTCTTCACTCCCTGTCAACGATATAAAATTATCAGGAGCATTAAAAGAATTCGAATTTCCACTGTAACATTCACGAAGGACCAAAATCGACAAGGAACCCCCTTCTGTGCTACTCCTAGTCACTGTCAATTCTCTCCACTCCCTGTCAACGATATAAAATTAACAGGAGCATTAAAAGAATTCGAATTTCCACTGTAACATTCACGAAGGACCAAAATCGACAAGGGACCTCCTTCTGTGCTAATTCTGGTCACTGTCAATTTTCTCAACTACTTGTTCTGGTTACGAATAACTAGGTTCGAAACGATTAGAATGACTATTGTAGTCAGGATTTTATTTCGATCATCGACAAGGAACCTCCTTCTGTGCTACTCCCTGTCAATTTTCTCCACTCGCTGTCAACGATATAAAATTAACAGGGGCAATAAAAGAATTCGAATTTTCACTGTAACATTCACGAAGGACCAAAATCGACAAGGGACCTCCTTCTGTGCTAATTCTGGTTACTGTCAATTTTCTCCACTCGCTGTCAACGACATAAAATTAACAGGAGCATTAAAAGAATTCGAATTTCCACTGCAACATTTAGGAAGGACCAAAATCGGCAAGGAACCCCCTTCTGTGCTACTCCTAGTCACTATCAATTCTCTCCACTCCCTGTCAACGATATAAAATTATCAGGAGCATTAAAAGAATTCGAATTTCCACTGTAACATTCACGAAGGACCAAAATCGACAAGGGACCTCCTTCTGTGCTAATTCTGGTTACTGTCAATTCTCTCCACTCCCTGTCAACGATATAAAATTAACAGTAGCAGTAAAAGAATTCGAACTTCCACTGCAACATTCGCAAAGAACCATCCACTGTAAAATTCCAGCCACAATAATGGCCACTACTGAGGAACAATTTCAACAACCACTGCTACCTGAGCATATCTGATGGAAACTAAGACCCTTGCACCACAACTTCTACCTTATTTACAACAGCCACGATCTCGGCTTAACCAACGCACAAAATCCTTGCCATTCCAGTGCACTTCGAAACCCCGTCAACTTCCATCGATAAGCTGACTGAAGGGTCATCGACCAACAGGCCTACCTAACCGTGGAGCCTTCGGATACGTATCTAGCGACCCCGCGACCATGCTATCCTTCACGAGCCAACCATCTGATCCCGTTAAAATCCGAAACGAGGACGAGAGCATCTCAGCTGCCTGAAAACATGGCGGCTCGATGGCGGGAAACTGTGGCAGCGACCAGCATTGTGTCATTCCGACACAATCGTGCACGCGTAGCAAGCGTGCCATGGTCGCGGAGAAACCGTTGGCACGTTCGCAGGAGGGACACGTGCGATGAACGCAAAGAGGTTCGTCTAGCATCTAGTCGGCTTGTCCAGGGCCCCGTGGACGTGGACTGGTGGATGGGAGAAACATCCAGGACGAGACAGGTGTACCGAATCGGTGCAGGTCTGCCGGAATCTCGGCGAGATTGCAAGGCTGATGGAAAAGTGAAGGCGGCTCGTTACGAAACGTGTGCAATACTTTCATCACGAAGGGTGGGGAGGGGAGGGGAAGGGGCAGTAATGTCGACGATTGGTATTATGTAAATTCCCGTATGACTCGTTTTTCGGACCACTTCATTGTCTCCCTCTCGGTGCTAAGGCTGATTAACCGTACTTCAATTTTCGATTAAAAATTCATTTGCAATTTTTCTTACACCCATTCTCTCGTGTCTAATAGCTTCCATTTTTATTTAATCGTTTAATATCGTATTTAATTCCACTCTAATTTTCCGCGATCTAAATAAAACATTCTGTTTTGACGTTACTTGCTTTGGCTTCGTTTTGTAATCCTCCTAATTTGCATTCTCTAATGTCTAATCGATTCCTTTTTTATTAAATTTTTTAATGTCGCATTTAATTACGCTCTTTTTCTTCTTCGCGATTTAAATAAGAAGTGATATGTTTGACGTTAGTACTTCCACTTTGTTTTGTAATTTTCCTAATTTGCATTCTTTGATGTCTAATCGATTCCTTTTTTATTTAATATTTTAACGTTGCATTTAATTCCACTCTTTTCCTTCCGCCATTTAAATTATCTCCTTCGCGTTCAACGTAATTCTTCTAACCTAGATTTCTTTGGTATCGTATCAATTTCTTTCCTATTAAATTTTTTAACGTTTCTTTTAATTCCAATTTTATGTTTTTCGCGATGTAAATTTTTAATTTTTAATTTTTCAACGAAATTTCTTTAATACGGATTTTTTAAATACCCAATCGAATTTTTTTAATACTACTCGCACGATTAACGTCTTTCCGAGGTTCTTTTTCTGCGATGTTTTCATCAACAGGTGGATCGACTAGTGGCGATAGTGACAGAGTTAATCTTCGGGACTTTTTTCATCTCTCAACGGCGATTAGCCTGCAGCTCTCGCGGCTTTTTTGTCGATAAAGTCGAACGCTGCAACTGTTTTAATTTCATTACACGTCATAATAACGAATTACAATTACAAATCGTGCATTTCAATTTCTGATGAACGCGGAAAATACGTTGCGCGGACGCCATTTGCATATATCGCGGTCGGCATATTTTTTCTTATCTCTTTTTCCGCGCGCGGATCACAATTAACTTACCATTTACTACTCGATCTTCCTCGAGATTGTCGTTATTCCTGCCCGAGAGGAAACGGGCTACGTGCAACGATTTTATATTTGCCGGCTCAATTCGCGTACACCCGACGACAGCTTAACGTTCGTTCTAACGAGAAAACAAATTTCCACGCGTGGAAAATTCTCCTCCACCTCGCGATCTATATTCCGATCCATCTACTCCAACGATACACTCGGAATGGCAAGAACAAAATTTGCAAAAGAATTTGCGAAAGAAATCGTCAGAGGAAGAACGATGTCGAGAGGGGAAGCCCCGAAATAATCTAACCTTTCGTCGAGCGAGCCACGTCTTGACCAATGTCGTGTTTGCTTCGGTACTCGAGACCCGTGTGGGATTTAAATGTCAAATTACCGTGAATGTCAATGTGAAAATTCGGCGTGTCCGTGTTTACCTCGGCCAGCTGAATTTCTCGCAGGACTCGCGCATACTCTCCGCGAATTTTCACATTCCTTTCACAGCCGCGAAGAATCGATCGTGTAAAACCAGCGATAGAATTTCTAATTACATAACACGCACACACATAGACGCGTGAGCGACACACGCGTGGAAGAAACAATGAAATTTATAAATAACCGCACGATAATCACAGCAGCGCTGTTACACGCTGTACTCACGGTCAGTCAGCGCCATCGTCGCATCCAACAAGTGTTACGACTGCCGAACCTCGAACGCCTCCTACTCCTCCCGACTAGATCCACGGGAACGCACGATACCGGCGACGAAAGCTTTTGTATTAAGGTTGCACGATGGAACGATGGAACCGGCGGAAGTTTGTCTCATGAACCAGCCGCGTATCGACGAAGGCACATCGGAAGGCGGGACGGAAAATTCTGCCGGCAGCCGAGTGAGTTATCGGCGAGGTGGGGGCGCGACGATCGAACCGAGGCGAGAATGCCAGTGCCGCGACGACGACGCGCGTTCGATCGAAAAACGGACGAAAATGCGGCGGGCCCGAGGCCCGGGGCCCGCTCTTATACGCTGGCTGGGTTCGGTCCCAGGGTCGGCAAGGCTCGGGTCGCGATGTGTTTTCGCGGCGGTGCACGTGACGCAGCGGTGTGAATTCTTTCGGTCGCGATTCGTCCGTCGTGGTGTTCGCGGGCGGGACTAGAAGACGGTGTTTTCGTTGAGAAGAGAGGTTAGGTTAGGCGGCGTGGCGCGGCTCGAGCGGCCGTGAAACGGAGCGGCGCATGGAAAGCGTGGAGGGAAAATGGTTTCACGCCGAGTGGAATTGGGTTGACCGACCCGTTGGAGGGGAAATGGGATTACGAATCCCTGATCGAGTGGGAGTCTCGAAGTGCAGTCGTTTCGTGAGATTCGCGTGACGGATAGAGGGCGCGCGGGTCGGGCAGCAACTGGACCGCGCTGTGGGAAGAATTTAGTCAGGAAATGGGGGAGATCGAATACAGTCGGGCGCAAAAATTTTGCAAATGTTGCGCGTATTTGAAATAATTATCCGAAATATATATATATAAATAAATATATATATGGAAATATATATAGTCTATATAGATATTCTGAATAGTTAGAATATTCTGGATTAAGGCTTTCCACGCTTTTCCATTCGCGATTATTTTTCGGATAAATAAATTTTCTAAACTTTTTCAATATTCTAAATAAACTTTCTAAATCTTCTGAACATTCTAAATATTTTAAATGATATAAATGAATATTCAAAACATTCAGAATATTCTAAATAAATTTTCTAAATTTTTTTTAACAGATTAAATGAATATTCTATACAAAATTTCTAAATATTCGGAATATTCTAGATAAAACCGCTTCAGCCTATTCCAATCGCGATCCTCAGAAAATTTGTCTCGCTCTCTGGTTCATGTATATGTAAATGCGCGCGTTCCAGGACGATTAGCTGCGATATACAGGGTGTCGGTGTTAAAACAGACCACCTAAATATTCCCAATATTTCCTTCACCAAATCAAACCTGCAAAAGGACGAACCTCAAAAGACGAAAATACGATAAGAGAAAGGACTATTACAGCACGGAGCACACAGTAACCTACAAACAAAGTCAATCTACACGACACTCTGTGTAACATTAATTAACAAACAAACCGACACATTATGATTCATAATTCCAATCGCATGCTAATGGTCGACAGCTCGTAAAACTCGTTGTCATAACAGTCCAACGACTTAGTATCCCTAAGTACATATTCTGACATCCACGAATTTCACGACCGGTCAAGTAAGAAGCTGAACAGGTTGCAAACATTCGTCACGGTTATCAAACCGATCCAACACGTCCGTGCAACGGCTCATCAAATTATTCCGGATCCGTTTCGAATTACTCATCAACCATCGCGAATATCAGCACGAGCAATGGCGTACGACCGCAAACTTTTCGACGCCAAATGGCCACGTGACTGCCACGTTACCGGCATCTTTGACCCAATCGAAAGCATCCCGAACTTTTGATTCACGCGAACCGAGTACCGATCTAAGATCGTCGCGATGGACGCCGAAACCGTGGCGCCACGGTCGCCGTGACTTGCAGTTACCGTCCCGAAGTTGGGACAAAGCGATTTCAAAGGCCAGTGCATCGGTAATCAGAAAACCGACGAACCCGATGCGACCACGAAACCAGTTCTCGAGAGATTTGCTGGCAAACCGCGCGATACTGGGGTTCAAGGCTGACACAGGTGCCGCGGGAATGTCACGAACGATTCGCGGATAACGAAAAAGTACGAGGAAATGGACACTTCGATGAGCGTGACTTAGCAGCCACGGGGAAAAAAGTGAGCAAGATTTTATTTTTTAAAACTCGCCTCGCGTGTCTAGATCATCGCGTCGTTTAGATCTCAGGAGACAGTGAAATGGCTGACATTAAGCAATTCGAAGATTCCGGTTCTTTTTTAGACCTCTTGCCGGATGGAATCCGGTTTCCGTAACGTGTTCAGGTGATCTGCTAGTCATCCGCAATTTTAAAGTTATCTAATCTCTCTTAGATATATCTCAGACCTTGGACATGACAGTCTCCGAATCTTATCGTATATTATTCAATTCCTCGTAAAGAAATTAATCTCGTACTTTGAACTCGGATCTTTCACGACACGTTGCAGAAGCGTTGCTAGTCTCTCACCACGGTGCGACGAATAGATGCAAGAATTCTTTTCCACAGTCTGGGTCTTTGACAGCGTTTAGCCCTAGGACTCTGACTTCGTGATAAAATAAACAAATGTAACACAAAACGATCGAAAAGTCCCACTTAGTCCACTCTCTCTCTCTCTATCTTTCACCATCCGGTTACTCCTCATTTCCATTTCAAATAAAACATATCCAAGTCTAATAGACGTGGTTACGAGCGTGTTCCAGCCGCGAAGGTCCCGTTGCAAACCTGCACAAAGCTCACTTCCCGGATTCCCAGTTAGACCCGCTCGTCACAAAACTTTCGTCCTGTCCTGTTTCCACAGGGAACTCGCGGGCAAAATTCCTCTCTCACTGCTCGAAGAGATCCGTCGTCTCTCTTGTCCTCTCGCGCGTATATTTCAGCGGGAACCGGACTGGTCGCGCATAGCTCACACTCACCGTTTCGCAGTGTCCGCAGCGCAGCCTAGAACTGGATGATCGACCGGCGATCTAGCGAGCGACGAGCAGCGGCGTCAGGCGAAAACGATACGTGGCTAGTGGATGATGCATAAACGGGGTCCTCTCTGCTATATAAACGCGCCGGGTACTCGATGACTTGAGCTCTGACCTTCCCTCCTCGTCGCCGATCGGCGTCCCCGCCCCGCCGCGACGCCGGACATCGACGACAACGTGGCCGAGACACGCGCGTGCTGCCCGATGGCCGAAGTGGAACGATCGATCGATCGAACGAAACGGGACGGATGATTTCTGTCGGTCACGGGATTAATGGGGCGGCGCGCGGCCTGTTTGTCAGCTACCCCCGGCGAGTCCTCGCGGAGGCAAGGGATGTTTGTTTATCGGATGCGGCTGGGATCGGGTTATGGGTGCTTATAAATAAATTGACGCTGAACTTGGAGACGATCGCGGTGCCTCGTCGCTCTGGCGTTGGGGTGGGTCAGGGTGCGTGATCGATCCGGGCTTCGATGGTGGAGGAATCGCGATGGAGGGGATGCGCCAAGTCGTAGAAGATCGTGGGGGGTCGAGATTGGGGTAGCACCATCGCTGGCAAAAATTTTTCAGACGAATGTTTGCATCAGGGCTGTACCAGCTTCCAACTTCTTGGGGGCACGTCGTTTTGGGGCGTTCGGGCTAGGCAGACGAGATGTACCTAACGATGGCTGGCGAGCAAAGAAAATCGCGAATTGCACGGTGAACGTATTTAAGCTCTTCGGGGTACCGATGGGGATCCATGTACGTTTAGTTTTTTTTTTTTATTATGATTATTGTTAGGGAAAAGACAATTAGAATGATCGCGAGAAAACGAACGTCTCTGTTATTAGTACATTATTATTCTATTTTATAATGGCTGTTTTGAGAGTATCGTAATGTTAATTTGGAAAAAAATTTGTTCCCGAGGAGACTTAATTTAAATTTTATTCATTTACGATTTCTTTTTGTCGTAATGACAACGTGGGATTAGTTTATTTGAAATTTTATATGCACGCACAGTGGGTTTGATTGTAATACTCGTTGAAATGATCTGGAATTAACTTTTTACGCGCACAGTGATATAATATTAGCATAAAACTAGGTGCTTAATCGATTTGATACGAAGTAAAAATACAAGAAGTAATTTGAACTTTAGTTTCGCCGTAAACTTTTATATAATTATTTAATTTTCTGGTAATTGGGCTAAATTATTGGTAGTTAAGGATAAGTTATTATAATTCCGACATAATTCCACGTATTCCTTTATTTAACAATAATTTAGAAAATTGTAATGTACAGTGACACTTTAAAAGAGACATGTCACACTTTATACTTTTTACATTTTCCACAAAAAGAATAAAAACATAGATAAGTGGAATATAATTATTAATTTGTATATCTATAATAAAATGTAACTTTGTATTTATAAAATAGCTGCTTTTCCAAAATCTTTCAGTGACGTATCTCTCCCAAAATGACCCTGCACATTAAATTTTCTAAAATATTGTTGACACTTGTACAAAAATAATATCGGCAGTATTTAGGGGATCCTGTGGACCAGTAATAATTATAACGCGTATTTTTAAATACCAGAGGGGTCATAGGATCCTAGCCTAACAGCAGAGGCATTCGAAAAAATTTTTCTGTAATATAATAGAATACGAGTACCATTTACGAGTCCATTTAAACAATTTATAATCGAATATTCCAACGAACGATCGTTTAATAATTCAAGCAATAGCGTACCGAATCGTGAAATATTTCGCAATTTGATTCGACGCAGAAGCAACGCGAAGTTCAACGTTTTTCGCGAAGAAAAATGACGAGATAGGCTAGAACGGAAGATCCTTGGAGAAGAGTAATACGTGACCCTCGTGATTCGATGTCTCCCAACCGCGAGGCATATTCGAAAACCATAAATCTCGGGGCAAAAGTCGTCGAAAGATCCAAGGACAGCCGTGGTACACGATGTTACCAAATTAACCCGAGGACACCCTGTGCGTCAGGTGCAAATTACTCTCGTGCGTTTCCTTGACGTAGGCACGGGTAAAGTCCGATTTCTACTGCTCGCGTATGGCAAATGCAAATCTGTATCGGCGGAATTAACACGGGAGATCGTTCGACTTAACGGCGAGGTTTTCTTCTGGGAAAAATCGTCATCGCGAATCAAGTTTTCAGAAGGATGACGATGACATATCAAAATTACAAAGAAAGCCACAAGGAATGCTTTTTCCGAAGAATTTCCTAGCCGTATCTAACTTGCGTGCACAGCGTGATTAACTCTTGTTGCATCGAAATCTTATTGCGTTTTAAATTGAACAAAATTGGTATATTCTTACCAATAAAGGAATCACGTAATGCAAAAACATAAAACCAAGGAAAAAACATAGTCGCGATAAATCTTCCACTTGTAACAATTGATGAACCTGTACTGACATGCTGAATGCTGTCAACACGAGCGAATAGGTTTATAACATTTGTCGAAGGCATTACCAACTGCTTTACGTAAGTAAGACGAAATATAAACCTATGCGCGTGCAGCTATTGCAATATTTCAAGGTGGGACTGAAAATGACCCACCTGCATTCCGTTGCATCGACAAGCTGAGACACTTGATCTCAGCGTGCCCCAAAGAGTAAAGGATATCGCACCGAGATCTCGGAAACGCGTGCAGGTATTGCAATATTTCAAGGTGGGACTGAAAATGACCCACCTGCATTCCGTTGCATCGAAAAGCTGAGACACTTGATCTCAGCGTGCCCCAAAGAGTAAAGGATATCGCACCGAGATCTCGGAAACGACCGAGATCAAGAGCAAAACAAGAATGGAAATTAGAGAATAGGGATTAGGTAGAATAGTGATGAAATTTGTATAATAATCCCGGAATCTAAGACACGCGAGGCGAAAATAGCTCAAAGCTGACCTAACCTCGGTCAAACTCCTGCAGTTTGAAATAGAAATTAGTACTCGTTGGACAGATAACTCGCAGTCGATGTTCCAACCTAAGTGTTAATGTCCAATTATCGAACTGGGAAGTCAGGTGATATTAGAATCGGGAGCTTAAGGTCGGTGGAACGCCATATTGCGCGAGGATTGACAGAAGCTTGGTCATCCGCCGCCATTGTTGCATCCGCGGTGGCGCAGGAGGTTCAAAGAGGCACGTACTAGCTGGGACATTAGTATTCAGTGGCCGTGTCGCAGTGAAAAGGAAGGAACATCGCGTTTCCACCAGTCGTTTAGTACTTTTCCAGTTTTCGAGCAAGCAGATCCACGCGGTATATCACGGAAGGCCTCGCGAAGCCTTATCCGAACCTGTTGATGCGAGACGAATACGAAAATAGGATCTTCAATATCGATAACAAACGGTGAAAAACTGGTGACGACGATTACGCGGAAATAATAACCTGGTAATTAGCTCGTCTTTGCTTAATCACGGATCGCGAGGAGGGTTCTCAAACCGCTGTCAACTATCCTCGTAATACTTCCCTCTCTACGAGCAAGTTTTCTAGGACTGGGGATCACTGGGACACGTTGTCGAAATAAAAACGCGTGACTTTTTACACGACATTTTTTCTCTCCGCTTAATTGGCCTGTGGACGATATCGGCTGTGATTAATTGTCCATCTGTTGATTGTTCGCGTCGTTCCCGAGGGATTGTGTAATACCTGGACATTCTGACATGAGACAAAAAGGATTCAGACTGCGTGTCCTTCCTTTCCAGTTGTAATTCCAGTCTGCGTTATTCCAAGTCCGGCGACACGTGCTCGTAAAGAGACTGGCTGTAAAATTCTAGCCGTGTCACGAGTGGTCTGCGGTTGACAGCTTAGCGAGAATTTCGTCCCTCGGTGCGATCGTGAATAATGGCTGGCCCGTTTTTCCCGAATTTTCCACGACCTCTCCTTCGAGAAGGACGGTCGGTTACGTAAACCGGCCGAGGATAAAGATGATATACGTGACAGGAAACACAGAAGACATGTCTCCGATTGTCAAACAGCCATTAAGTATCTATCTCTCGTCCGTTTGCTTTTCTCTGGGTAAACATCGGATTTACATTTTCGTCCAAGCTTATCTAGAAAGTGCGGATTTTCTTAATAACAACCGATCACGCGATTTCTCCTGTTTGTCCGCCATCTTTCTTCTTCCAGTGCGGCGTAAAGCGCAGCGATCCGCGGTTGGCATCGATTAGGCGCGTTCGGCTGTGCAATACTGGTATCTCGGATATCTTTCTACGATCTGCGATACCGATCGCAGGCGGTTCACTGCCGATTTCTCTGCTCCCGGAGTCGCTTGTGTTTAACGAAATAAAAATATAATTGACACCCTGGATAATTGGCGCGACGCGAGAAATATCGGCGCGGTGCAGTCTACGGAAGAGTAATTGCATATCGATATAATTGGGCTAATGATAGACGCGATCCGAGCCGTGGCCAATTATCGAGGGCGTTATCGAATCAACTCGAGAAACGATTAGCCGATCGCCGTCAGAAAGGGAAACTCTTACTTCCTACACGTTCAGGCTTCATTCCAGCTGCCATGGACGTATCGTGGTTTCCGGTCTCCGATAAACTTCGCGATTTCCCTTTCTAAGCCGACGATTTCGCAGTCGCTTTGCCATGTCCACTTGCACAGTGAAATCCATACTGTGCGTCTTGTGATCCTTTTATTTGGCGAACGCGCGCGAACTCTTAGCCTTTCCCGCGGTTCATGATCGATGTATTAAGTGGATAAATGCTAGCACGTTTCACGGAGATCGGCTTTGCTTTTCGTATTTCTTTCGATTTTGTCCTCTTGCTGTCTTCTGAGCACTCGAGTATTTTTCGAGCTTCGAATTCTTCGGTAAATTAGATTGGCGATTTTCTATGAATTTTTGAACCTTCGAACCGAGTTTCTACGAATTTTTGAACTTTTTCACTGAGTTTTTACTAATTTTTGAACCTTTGAACCTAATATCTACGAATTTTTTAACCTTTGAATTTAGCATCTACGAATTTTTGAACCTTCGAACCGAGTTTCTACGAACATTTGAACGTTTAAACCGAGTTTCTACGAATTTTTGAACTTTTTCACTGAGTTTCTACTAATTTTTGAACCTTTGAACCTAATATCTACGAATTTTTTAACCTTTGAATTTAGTATCTACGAATTTTTGAACTTTTTCACTGAGTTTCTACTAATTTTTGAACCTTTGAACCTAATATCTACGAATTTTTTAACCTTTGAATTTAGTATCTACGAATTTTTGAACCTTCGAACCGAGTTTCTACGAACATTTGAACCTTTAAACCGAGTTTCTACGAATTTTTGAACCTTTAAACCGAGTTTCTACGAATTTTTGAACCTTTGAACCGAGTTTCTACGAATTATTGAACCTTCGAACCGAGTTTTTACGAATTTTTTAACCTTTGAACCTAGTTTCTACGAATTTTTGAACCTTTGAACCGAGTTTCTACGAATTTATGAAACTTCGAACCGAGTTTCTACGAACATTTGAACCTTTAAACCGAGTTTCTACGAATTTTTGAACCTTTGAACCTAGTATCTACGAATTCTTGAACCTTTGAATCTAGTATCTACGAATTTTTAAACCTCGGAACCGAGTTTCTACGAATTTTCGAACTTTAAACCTAATATCTACGAATTTTTTAACCTTCGAACCTAGTTTCTACGAATATTTGAACCCTTGAACCTAGTATTTACGAATTTTTGAATTTTCGAACCGAGTTTCTACGAATTTTTCTCATCTTCAAACCGAGTTTTTACGAATTTTTGGATCTTCAAACGGAGTTTCTACGAATTTTTGAACCTTTAAATTGAGTTTCCAAACTTATCCGGATCCCTAAGAGTCTTCTCAAATAATTTTGGTAACCTTCTTCTAAGTTAGTTACTTAATTTAATAAGTTAATTAATTTAATTAATTACTTAATTTAATAGTTACTTAATTTTCCTGTCTTGCTTCCTAAAAATTCTTTCAAGCCTGTCTTCTATTGTCCAGATATTCCTCGAACGATTTTAGTCATTTTTCAAGAGCTTCTTCTCACGAGGACCGTTTTTAGAAATTTTCTTTCGAATTCGCACGGTGATAAAACGGGACTTGCGAATTTCTTATCGGACCAGCGTTACAACTACCAACCCATGACGTGTGTTTAAATAATAATTCAAACGACACGATGATGATGAATATTATCTACATCGACCTTTCTATTTTGATAATCCTCCATGTTAATTTTCCCAAAAGCAGCCACGTGTTTCTACCAATTTCACCGACGAAACGTCCGGAGCCAGTCGTCTCGACTGGCCTACTAGCTCCAGCTCGGAATTAAGACATGTCTGAGATCAATATAGATAGAGGTTACGAGAGATTCGAAATCAAAGATTATATCCATCCAACGGTTTCATAACTCGTTGACGTTACGTTGGTACTAGGAATTAATGTGCTCAACAAGAATGTATGCTAATGGAATGGCGAGCTGCACACGTTGGGTGTACAAAATGAAAGTTGTTTCACAACCTCGTTCTGCGATTTTCACGTTGAAATTAAATCAGGAAATATATATTTCTCGGACACTCTGCTGACACGTTCCCTTTATCGTGTTCACCCAGTTCCTCTGTCGGAAGATCGAGCAGTCCCATTTCGTTAACTGCGCCCGTCCAAGCCGACATTTTTCTTCCTGGGTTTCGAATTTCCTGGAATCCCTCTTTCGTGAGAGACTTCGTTAACCCGGTCGGGTCCAGAGTCTCTGCTCCAACGAGCAGCTTATCCAGCCATTAGGCGTCGAGCAACCCTCGAAACTGAATCAGCAGCTCGAGATTAGTTGGCTCCCTGGAGCCGTTAAACAAGAAAAAATGGCTGCACAGGGATGGCCAAGTCTGCTAATCCTGCAATCCCAGACGTCCCTTCGAGAATTCGATCCCGTCAACGAGAACATCTTCGATCCCTGCGTCGAGGATGCAATCAGAGTTGGACCAGCTTTTCCTGTCATTTGACAGCGAATTGGACACGGTTCGACGTGGACAGGTGTAATCGAATTGAACGAAATGATTTTTCGTCTTCTCTAATTGAATCAGTCGCTCGTGAGATCGAGGCAAGACTGAAATTTCCCAACGTTGCGATATTTTGCCACAAAATGGAATTATGATTTGCAGAAGCCAAGAAACTGGTATTACTCCGCTTCCTGTGCATTTCGAAACGGTGCCCACTACGCTCGAGCAATGAGAAGCACTTTCCGTGATAATGCAGAAGAAATTACTGGATTAGTAGCAATTTCACTGTTCAGCGAGTTTCTCGACCCGATCCTTGTTGCTTCACCATCGCGTTCCTGCACTCTTACCGGACACGCAACTGTAATCACCGTGTCTATCGGAGCTAGCATTTTCACCTGGATTCGAAGCGCGTGTCATTTCTATTAACCCTTTGACTACGGCAGACTTTGAAACGCACAGATCGTACAACACGGGTAGGAATTCATTTACAATGACCGTCGAGAACGGCAAAATTTTGGGCAGAGATGCGCCCTCCGTGTCAAAAAAACAAACTGTGTTGAGCGTTTATATGCACCCTCCGTGTCACAAAAGCACAATTTCTGAGCGCGTATATGCGACCACAGTAGCCAAGGGCGTCAATGTTACAAATTCTGCAGGATAACTCTCCCAAGCGAAGGAATATACCGAAAATTAATAATATTTATGAATATTATAAAATACGGAAAATTTTTTGAGGAAAAACGTGTCAACAGCAGCGTAGACTCGAGGACTATGATCATCTATAGTATAGAGCAACATACTGAAAATTTCTTAGCATGTAAATGAAAAATAAAAAAGGAAATAAATAGAGACTCTCGCTTTTCGGGGTATTTTTGAAAGTATTTCAAAGACAGTAATTTTTTCTCAATATTTCTATGCACTGTCACTCATGCTACTAATCTTCCTCTGTAAAATGAAATTTGATTGACACTCGTGGGATTTTTCTACCCAGAGATACACCGCTCCAAAGTTGCAAATCGTTGACAGCGTCTTGCCGTTTACGTAACTAGACTTGCTTGTAAACATGCTCGACGTCTGCGGGTATCGGGAAAGTTCAAAGGACGGTTGACGAGACAAGAGAGGCTGAACAGGTAAAACGTTAATCGTGGACGAATCGCAGGAGGACGAAGCAGGAAGCGAATGAACGGTGTCAAATGACCGAGGCGCAAGCCAGGCCCTCCAGGAAGCGGTGTCAGCACGACGAGCATTCGTGCGTCGTTGGGTTGTGCCACAATCGGCGTGCAACTTTCTCGCTCGCAGATTTACAAACACGGAAGAGGCATGAAACCGGCTGAGTAGGTTCTCCAGTGGTCGCAGTGCACGCAGGATCGCGCTAGCGCACGGATCGCATCACGTCCTTGACGAAACAGCCTCACAAGGTGAGTACCTCCTGCATCCTTACAAATAGTGCTTCAAATATTTTAAACGCGTACTTCGTCGTGGAATCTTTCGATTTAACGTACATTTGATCACTTTGATTAATTTGCAAAATGCAGATCAATTTTTCTGAACTTCTATCGTCCTTTGCAGAAGCTTCTGATTCTTCGGGGGGTTGAAAGAGTATTATTTTTGAGGAGTTTGGTGTCAATGAAAGGACTTTTTGGGAGGAATTACTATAATTTCTTGTATTTAGTCTTTGTAATCTCTGAGATTTTTAAGGAACACTGGTGTGGATCAGGATTGCTCTGATCGCTGTCAATAATTGGCAAAATGCAAATAAATTTTTGTAAATTTCTATCGTCCTTTGCAGAAGCTTCTAATTCTTCGGGGGGTTGAAAGAGTATTATTTTTGAGGAGTTTGGTGTCAATGAAAGGACTTTTTGGGAGGAATTACTATAATTTCTTGTATTTAGTCTTTGTAATCTCTGAGATTTTTAAGGAACACTGGTGTGGATCAGGATTGCTCTGACCGCTGTCAATAATTGGCAAAAGGTAGATCAATTTTTGTAAATTTTGATCGCTCGTTGCAGTGAAAGCTTCGAGTCTTTGGGGTTGAAAGAGTATTATTTTTGAGGAATCTGGTGTCAATGAAAGAATTTTTGGGAGGAATTTCTGTCGTTCTTAGTAGTGGAGTCTTTAAATTCCAAAATGGTCTCCTGATTTTTGATATCTCGATTTTTCTTGGTTCCAATTGGATTTTGGCATCGTTTAAGGTACCCATTATAGTATTTGTCTTTCACATAACTCCAAAACCGCTTGATCTCTGTAAATTTTGACTAAGGACGCTCTGACATTCGAATATTTCCTAATTTCTGTCAATTTCTGTCATCCTTTGCAGTTTAGTCTTCGAAATTCTTATTTTTGATGAGTCTTGTGTCAATGAAAAGAACTTTCCCTGTTAAATTCTGTCACTCCTCGCAATAAAGTCTTCGACATTTTTAAATTGGTAGATCTCGAGTTCCAAAATGACGTCCCTATTTTTAACATCCCTATTCCCCCTGGTCCCAATTAAATTTTCGCATTCCTCTGTGAATTTTATCCATCGACTCTAACGTTTCGCTATTTCGCTTCGTGCCAAGGTCAGTTTAGAAATCAGACAGGACAGAGACGGTCTCGAAGAAGTCTTGCATCGATTAATCCTCGAGGAAATTCCCTGTCTCTCGGTAAACCTGTAATTACACTCGATATATAGCTTCGCCATTCCATTTCACTTTTCCTCCGACAGCTAGCTAATAATTTACAATCCCGTATCTGCAGAACAAGCTGATACGAATTATACTTTCATTCAGTAGCTCTATCGAACAATCGATCATCCTCCTCTCGCGCCACCATTTTGTTCGCAATCGTTGGGGGCGCTGCTGCATAATCCCGGCGTCGCGAAAGAACGGCGTGAAAAATGGCAGAAGTGGGACGTGGATGATAACCGGGACATCGTGAGCTGTTCGATGACTCTCGGAATCGTCTGCAGTTAGGCTGTGAACAAAGTGAAATGCCATAGTTGGCAAACGAAACGGCAAGTTGCAGCAACATCCGCGCGAACAGAGAAAGTGACGAGGACATGCGGCTTATGCAGCTCAGCGAAATTGCATCAACGAACGTAATGACGAATTATTGCGAGTTATTTCATCGCAAAGGCGAATCGTGCGTGCCATTAAAACGCTATTACGGGAATCGGGGCCGTAAAAATTGGCGGTCGTTCGAGCCTAGCCAGCAAAGAAATAGGCCTATAACTCACAGCGAGCTAAGAGATACTCCGAAGTAAATCGTTAAGGCGGGTTTCTAATAATGTTCAGGGAACAAGATATATTTCCAGGCTTGTCATATTAAATTCGTTTTAAATTCTCTATGACCGCTTTACGTGTTTGTATTCGAGATCGGTTCATTATTTCATACCTGTCAGCCGGAATTTTTATTTCCCACTTTGGCGCATGCCTAGAGCACTCGTTAAGTCGAGATGAATGACTAGGGGATTTTGGGATCTATGGTAGATCTATTTGAAATAATTCCGATACTTTTCATTTTGGCAATTTCCCGTGGAAAATCACTAGTTAAGTCAGGGTAAATAGGGAATTTTAAGAGATATAGCAGCCCTAGTTACTTTTGAGATTTCGAATGATGCGATATTTTATTTCGAATAAAAATATTTTTATCGAGTTTAAATTTTGATCAAGGATTTTAAAATAGAATCGATCTTTATGATCGGATTTCGGGATCTATGTCAGATCTATACGAAATATTTTCGATACTTTTCATTTTGACAATTTCCCATGGAAAATCACTAGTTAAATCGAGGTAAATAGGGAATTTTAAGATCTGTAGCAGATCTAGTTACTTTTAAGATTTCGAATGATACGATATTTTGTTTCGAATAAAAATATTTTTATCGAGTTTAAATTTTGATCGAGCATTTTGAGATAAAATCGATCTCTATGATCGGAGAATTTGTTCCATCTGGAGATAACGTTATTTGCACTTCATGCATGGAAATGACATTTTTGAATTTTTCATTTGAAATTCCGCATTTGATGTCATCGCTGTGATCATTTAATTTTGTTTCCCCTTTCTTTTATTTTTGCTGAATATTTTTACAGTTTTAGTATTAGGTGTTTGTTGTTTTTCTTTTAATTTATGGGTGATTATTATTACGTGATCGTTTCTCGTTTTTACGTGTCTTTTACCAGCGTTCGAGACTGCAAAACAGACTGTAAATTACTTAACTAGGTAATCTGTCTTTTGGTACATACATAATACCAATTCGAATATTTCCTCTTATGCGATTTTTCTTAATATTCTTCTTTATCTTTCTCATCCATTGGTTAATTTGACTGATTGTGGTAGTTTTATGGTTACTGACATAATAACATATAATAAATAATTTAATAATATAAAAATATACAAACAAAGGGTGGATAGTGAAAGACTGAAGAGTTTGAAAAAATCGTAGATTATTCATCTTCGATGATTTTTATTTTCTTTCATTGCGAGCAGGAAAATGGCGGTCATCAGAGTCAATACTGGAAAAGTCTATTAAAAATATTCGCAAATAAAATAATATATTTTTCGAAAACTTATTTTTCTCGTATATCATTCAGTACTTCAATGGTCACCCTGTATATAAAAATATATAAAATTAATTTTCATTAAGTAATTATATAAAAATACAATTAAAGGTATGACACATAATAAGTAATATTCGTTGGAAGTGTTAATATCTCAACAATTAATTCGCCATTTTGTTAATTTCTTCCAATTTATACAGTCGTTGGACGACGTTATGGAAAATAAATGACGGAAATAAATCATCGGGAACCTTTATTCTCAGTAAAAGGTGCCTAGGTGTGATTTATGGAACGCATGTGAAACGTGGAAATATCAGTGATGGAACGCCGGCTCGAGAGTCTTACTTTTACTTTCTCCTTGTCCGCGTGCACGTGAATCGTAAATACACCCACGACGTGGTCGTTAGTGAAAGCACCGAGCCGTGGATGCAACAGGATGACCATGACACGTTTCGCAACTCGACGATGCATCTTTGGACAACGCGGATCACTGCAACCGATGCGTTTCACGCGTCTAATTTCTGCGTCGGACCCTCGGGTCGTTGTCTCGGAGTCATAGGGAAAATTCCCTAGATCGCGTCGCATCCCGTTACACTCCTCTCCTCGAATTTCGCTTGTTCCATTACATCGTCACGTCACTCTTCACTTGGAAAATATAAAAATCGGTTAACAATAGTTTCAGGCATCGATCCTTTATTATCCTTTGATGTATTGCATTCGTGGGTCGCAATCCTGATGTTGCCTCATAGGGAAAATTCCCTAGATCGCATCAAAAAATCTCGTTACATTCCTCTTCCACGAATTTAGGTTGTTCTATTACATTGTAATGCTATTCTTCACTTGGAAAATATAGAAATCGGTTAACTATCGTACCATGCATTGATTCTTTGATGTACTGCATCCACAGGTCGTGTCATGGGGAAAATTCCCTAGATCGCGTCAAAAAATCTCGTTACATTCCTCTTCCACGAATTTAGCTTGTGCCATTACATTATAATTCTTCACTTGGAAAATATAGAAATCGGTTAACAATCGTTCCAAGAATTGATTCTTTATTATATCTTGATGTACTGCATCCGTGGGTCGTAGACTCGGCGCTGCGTTATAGGGAAAATTCCCTAGATGGAATCAAAAAATTTCGTTACACTCCTCTCTTCGAATTTCGTTTGTTCCATTACATTGTAATGTCATTCTTTACTTGGAAAATGTAAAAATCGTTGAACAATAGTTCCAGGCATCGATTCCTTGTTATCCCTTGATGTATTGCATCCGTGGATCGTGGTCGCGTCATACAGAAAATTCCCTAGATCGCGTCGCATCTCGTTACATGCCTCTTCATCGAATTTGGCGGAAAAATCGCCTAACAATCTTATCAGTCATCGATTCCTTATTATCCCCTGATGTACAGTGTCTATGGGTCGTAGTCTCGGCGTCACGTCCTAGGGAAAATTCCCTAGATAGCGTCACATCTCGTTACATTCCTCTCCATCGAATTTATCTTGTGTCATTACATCTTAACGTCATTCTTCACTTGGAAAATGTGAAAATCAACGATAGTTAACGGAAAAATCGTCTAACAATCTTATCTGTCATCGATTCCTTATTATCCCCTGATGTACAGTGTCTATGGGTCGTAGTCTCGGCGTCACGTCCTAGGGAAAATTCCCTAGATAGCGTCACATCTCGTTACATTCCTCTCCATCGAATTTATCTTGTGTCATTACATCTTAACGTCATTCTTCACTTGGAAAATGTGAAAATCAACGATAGTTAACGGAAAAATCGTCTAACAATCTTATCTGTCATCGATTCCTTATTATCCCCTGATGTACAGTGTCTATGGGTCGTAGTCTCGGCGTCACGTCCTAGGGAAAATTCCCTAGATAGCGTCACATCTCGTTACATTCCTCTCCATCGAATTTATCTTGTGTCATTACATCTTAACGTCATTCTTCACTTGGAAAATGTGAAAATCAACGATAGTTAACGGAAAAATCGTCTAACAATCTTATCTGTCATCGATTCCTTATTATCCCCTGATGTACAGTGTCTATGGGTCGTAGTCTCGGCGTCACGTCCTAGGGAAAATTCCCTAGATCGCGTCACATCTCGTCATATTCCTTTTCAACGAATTTATCTTATGTCATTACATCTTAATATTATTCTTCACTTGGAAAATGTGAAAATCGGCAATGGTTGACGGAAAAATCATCTAACAATCTTATCAGTCATCGATTCCTTATTATCTCCTGATGTACAGTGTCCGTAGGACATAATCTCGGCGTCACGTCCTAGGGAAAATTCCCTAGGTCGCGTCACATCTCGTTATATTCCTCTCCATCGAATTTATCTTGTGTCATTACATCTTAATATCATTCTTCACTTGGAAAATGTGAAAATCGGCAATGATTGACGCAAAAATCGTCAAACAATCGTACCAGGCATGGATCCTTTATTGTCCTTTGATCCACCGCATCCGTCGATCTGTTGAAATCAGGGGTAGAACGTTGCACTCGACGCTATCGCAACCGCGATCACGTTTTAATTTCACTTTGTATCATATCGTTCCTATTTTGATATAAAAATAATGAAATTTTGCTTTCATCCCGATCTCGAGAGAACGGAAGATCAGATAGCATCGGCGCGCTTTTACTTATAAATCTATGATCATTCCGTTGGTACCGGGGGACCAGGTCACGAGCAGCGAGGTCTATCGACCGTGTCTGAACAGATCTATTCAGCCGATCTCTCGAACGATCGTTCAACCGACCTTGGATCCCATTCAGCCGCTTGATTTTAATTTTGCTAACGCCAGCTGCTTACAAGTAGCTCGAAACTTTCTCCCATGAACAACTACCATGTCTACGTTGCTTCTTTGTTCGATGGCTGAACACTCGAGGCCCGACGAAAAAGTTGCTAATGGAACGTTGATACGCGAGAACGGTCTATTTACGTGATTTAGAAAGCTCGTGGATCTTGTGCGTTGATGTATAGCAACGTGGAGTTAGGCCAACGCCGACTTTCTAAGTTAAGATTTTGTACTTGATCGCTGTTCAAGATACTTGGATTTATCTCGAGATTAGGAGGGCCCACTGTCTCTGACTGACTGTCACTGTTAAGCCACATACGTTGCTTTTGTAATTTCTCCATTTAAAATCCATCGAAATAATCCTAATGAAATTTAATAAAATTATATAACGAAAATTCCAGAAATTGCAATTTCGAATAATTTCGCGATATTTTAAAAAATGTTATTTGCAAAATTATCACCGACGTGGAAATAATCGTAGAGTGAAATGGTATAAATAGTATAATTTTGAGAGTACCAGAAATGGGATAATTGATTCATCCTAACTGCATTTCAGTTCAGCACGTCTCGTAAATCATTTGTTAAGTTAAATAGTCCTGAATGTACTAGTCCGAAGTGTGGATAGGATAATTCATGGTAATAAAGTCCGAGTCAACAATGAAAGTTGTAAGTATGGGCATTAAGTATTACGATGGCTTTCATATTTCTCCGTATGACTCTAACGTGGTTCTAGTCTGATTATAAAATTTACGTCGACTCACTTGTCTCGACGACCCGTTGCTTCGATGCCTGATCAATTTTATATAAGTCAATTTGATCAATTACCAGCGCGTGCATTTTCATTGATGAAATTTTATAGCCTGTTGCAAAACGACCGATTGAAAAGAAATAAAAGGCATCGTGAATCTACTAGACCAGACAAATAATCGATAAACGAAAAAATTAACGAAAATGAATAGAAAAATTATGTATAGAAGACGAAAAAATTAACAAAAAAGAAGAGAAAATTTATGCATAAAAGGCGAAGAAATTAAGGAAAAAAGAATCTCGAAAAATAGAAAAATCGATTTCCCTGTATATTAAGAACGTCGAGTAGAAAATTGATGTATAAAAGAAAATTAAAATTGGCAAGGTCAAGTGAGTAAAACGCGAAATTTTTAATTAAAATTATCGGTCATTTAATGACAACTTATATTTTTTAGGAAACGATTCTTTCAAATCACTCGCTAGCTCCTTGAACTTTAAACTGGAAAGGAACTCGTGCTCGGAAAAGTAATATGGCGAACGTGATTGCGAGTCGTTTCTACGTTTTTTAATTTTATCCTCGATATTCTTCAAATCTCATACAACATGGGCGATTTTCTGCGCTCGCGAGCTCGCTTAATAAATCAGTATGAAGTATCGTCATTTGTCAGTAACACCTATTTTTTCCAGAGAAACCGATGTTTTCTAATATCATATATCGTATTTTTCTAATCAGCTCCTTGAACTCTCAACCTAAATTGAAACTCGTATTCGTGAAATTAATATGACGAACCGTTAATACGTTTTTTAATACTAATTCTATTGTGACCGGCCAAATAACCGGTGGAAGAAGAAACGAAATAAGAAAAATTTTAGAAAAATGGAGGACGAAGTGACATGGAAAAATTGATTTCACCTATATCGAAAGAAAAATCTCAGAGACGAGTGACCAAAGCGACAAAATTGATTGCGAAATTTTTAATTAGAAGAAAGACCATAGTGTTAATCGAAGATATCCTTATTCTGTATTAATTGGGCCCAATTGCAATGAAGAATTGGAAATTTATCAATAATTCTAATTTTTCGCAAAGAAACCAATTTTTTCGAGTACCATATATCATATTTTTCCAATCAACTCCTTAAACTATGAAACTAAATTGGGACTCATGCCCATAAAAGTAACATAGCGAACCATTTACCATTTTTATGAACAAATCTTCTTTGTCCCTATTCAGTATTACTATCAATTTAATTATTCCAATAAATTTAATTAATTGGGCCCAAATGCGAAGGATGGTAAGTCCCAATTATTTATCCTAATCGCGTTTAAAGCAGACGTCCATGCGAAATGCCAATAGAATTGATCGCAAAGAAATTGTAGCAGCGGAATAACGAGTTTCGGAATTACGAAAGGGACAGTTGCGAAACGGACCCAAAGCAAATAAGTTCAAAAATGTGAAAACGAAACGCGCAACCTTGAGTCGGCTGGGAGAGCGGCGCGATGGCTGCCTCTAACGCTAAGGTTCTCAAAGGTGAGGCCGCAGGTAAGAGGGAAACTGCATTTTGAGTCGATGCAACGAGGCCGGGCCCCGTAGTTGCTGCCAGTTGCGTCACCGATCTGCGTCGCTGCTCCGTGTCCACGGGACCCCGTGCATTTTCCTCTCAGTGTCTCTCCGCGGTCCGCTTCGTCCGTGTGATTCTAATCGAAATTCCATCCTTCGCAACCTTCCCAAAGGACACCCCCCGAGGAAGAATAAGAACAAGAACAAGAAGCATATCCAGTGACATTTCTGTCATACCACTCTGTCAAATAAAATCCGGATTTTGTGTAGTGAACTAGCGAAGAACCGCGAAACACTCGTGGATCGAGAATTTTTCAGAGAGAAAGTCGCGGAGTTACGCGTGGAAGCAGGCTAATAATTCAGCAGCTGGTTGAAAGTCTCGGGACGCTTTGTTCGCTGAGAATATCGTGCAGGAACCGGAAGGATCCTTCGTGCAGGCGTCACGTGACCGCTGGATCACGTTGCAGCGTTCACGTCTGCGACAGATAAGGAACAGGCCATCTCTGTCGCGTGATTATCGTCGCGAATATACATCGTTGAGAGTGAAGAACAGCCAGTTATACCGACGAGAGCGACGGGAATGAACCTCGTGACGCGGACCCAGTCCCAATTCCATATCTCTCGCCTCCCGGAAGAAATTCCTCGAATCCGTGTAAATAAAACGGGACCGAAATCTAGCTGAATTGAAATTAAATCGAAGATTTGCTCTTTCTTCCCGTCAGCGAATTCAAATTTGTGGGAACAGTTGGGAAAGAGAGGTTTGGAAAAGGACAAAAGCGAAACTGGTCGAAAGTTGACAGCGAATTGCTAGCGCACGGTGATTGTCGCGGGGCCAGCCGCGATTCCGTCGAGGTTATCTGTCGTTCCGACGTCGCGTCGTTGAATGACGCTTATCTGAGCGCAGTTCTAGCTAACCGATTTGCCCGAGTGGTCACGCGAACGCTCATCATGCCGCAGGGTGACGAGAACCCGTCGAATGGCAGGATCCAGGGCCCTAGACTGAGGAACGAGATCCTTCTGCAGGAGGATTCACTGGGAAAGAGCGAAGTCGATGTTGGAAAGCGCGGCAATATCGATCTGAACGGGATGCCGGAGCTGAAGGACGATCAGGTCCAGGTGAACGACGAAGAGGTGTGCCTGGATCTCGGGGAACCCTCGCCGGAAGTGATGGAGTACGCGAGGAGGGAGCTGGGAGAGACGGATGACGTGAAGTGCAGGACTCTTCAGGAACTGAGGGATATGATTTACGGTAATTACTATTTGCGGCTCGTTCACGGTGCTTGCTATTCTTTCTCTATGTCCTGGCTACTCTGTGTTTCACAGAAAGAGGAGAGTGCCTGCCGCACCGGATGGACGACGATTTTCTCATCAGATTCCTGAGGTCGAGGAACTTCAACGTGAATCGGGCACATAGATTGGTGAGTTTTATTTCAATTCCTTAATCATTCGTTACCTCTTTCACCCCGATCTCTGTAGTTACCCCTGTCAAACGACGGCTTATCAGCGAATCGGTGTAAAAATCGCTAGAGATAGTTGGCAGCGATTTGCGAAACGAGTCCAGCTGCAACAGTTGCACAATCGTGTCAAGGCGAGCTAACAGCAGACTATCTACTCGTGATCGAAAATATCTCGAGAGAATTGTTTCTCCAGTCTATTCCCTGCCAACACGTTCCTCCTGAACCGATTTTCACGATTTCTCAGCCGATTTTCACGATTTCTGACCCGATTTTTGGTTTATCTTCCACGGAGGACATCCGTCTATTATTATCTCCGTGGACAGCTCTGTAAACATCCCGTACCTTTGCCTGTAACAGTTATCTGTCAAAACGCTGTCAACAGCGAGTAGCAAAGAAAGAGACCGACAGATCTCGGGTTAATCGCGACGAAGTCGAACGAAAGTGCATTCGGTGAGCAAACGAGAGTCGAGTCAGAACCATTTCCAATGGCAGCACTAATTGTTCAACGCGACCAATTAATCGATCGTTTCCCACGAGCTCCTCAGAGAGTCGTCGCGTGATCCAGGATCGACGAGGGGTGATCCTCGAGAGGAAAGGAAACTTAGCTCGAGGGATTTCCGGAAAATCGAGACTCTGCAAAGAGCCCTCGTTAGCTGTTGGCTGAGAAACGCGAGACGAATTCGCTTCACAGTCGCAATTTCGCGTGTCGTGGATCATTAACGGAGTTGATTGCGTTTCCGGGACCGATTTAATATTCCAACAATTAAAAGAATCTCTTCCGTATTATTTCAAACGTCAATAATTAAATAAAAATCGTTGTTTAGTCTTCCTTCCCATGTAAGAAATTCTGGAAAAATTCCTTTCCCAGTAATTACAGAAAATTTGAGAATAGGTACAGGGTGAGCATGTGAAAAAGTCACGACTTGCTCATTTTCAACCCTTTTTACGTCCCTTTTGTGCAAGTTATAGAGCACCCCTTGGAGATTAAAATGGCTACGTCAAAAAAGAATACAGTTTATTTTTGTTTCGTGTCATTCAGTCTTCCAGTGCCACCCTGTATGATGAATAGATAGGTAAAAAGTGGTGCGTGATTTAATTATACGTTGACCGGTTGTACGTGGAAAGAAAAATGTCGGGAAAGGTCGTGTCGAAGTTAATATTTTCGCTTGCTACTCGTGAAAAATAATTTTGCCCTTATCATCGCCGGTCCCCCTTCACTCGAATCGCGATTCCCAACTGTACATCCTGTGCTCCGATGTCTCTCGACTCGCGCTAAGCAAATTGAAAATAATTCCCGTCCGCAGAGGATTAAATTTCAGTTCCCTTTAGCTACGGCTGCTTGCCCCACAGAGCAACCTCCCGAGGATTCTCTGGTCCGCTGGAACTTCGTATTCGAGGACAAGCTAATTCGATTTGAAAGCAAGCGAGCACTTGGTCCTCTTATTTAGAACAACGCTGCGTAAACCGAGTTAGAGAAGTCGCACACCTTCCGCTATTTTATCTAGGTTACTGCAGCATCCGTGAAACAAATTCCCCCGTTGGCATAACGAGACTCGAAAAATTTCGAATAATTAAACCAAATATTGCACGTCTGAAGGAAGATGCTCTTTCGATAGATCGTGAACTACTGCAACTTCAAGGAGGAGCACCCGGAGATCCATCAGGACGTGAGTCCAGTGGAGATGAAGCACATAGGCGAGGACGACGTGATGACAGTGCCAGCGTATAGGACCCAGTGTGGCAGAAGGATGATGATATATCGACTGGGAAACTGGGACCCGAGGAAGTACCCAGTGGAAGAGCTGTTCAAAGCCACTGTCATCATCCTGGAGCTCGGAGTGCTGGAGCCCAGGGCTCAGATCCTCGGCGGCGTGGCCATTTTCGATCTGGAGGGCATCACGATGGCGCATGCGTGGACCATCACTCCTCAGGTACCATCTTACGTTCCCATAATTCCTTCTCGTAGCTCTGTCCTCGACCAGTGTAAAATGGCCGCACGAGAACAAGTTCGAGTGCAAGTTCGAGTTCGAGTTCGATGTGCGAGGAGCAAGAATTACGCAAAATGGCGACGACAGAGCGTCTGATTTAACCGCGCGAGGTATCTTGGCTACCGGTATCGATTTACCTTCAGCGTTCTTGAAACTTGAACCATCTGTAACGCCCTTGAAACTAACAGTCTCTCGTTTTATCTCGCTACCTCCTGCCACGTTTATTCATCCCGGCCGAACATCCGCCGTGCTAATAGTGTCCTTGAAACTTACACGATCCGCCAAGTTCCTAGCGCGAGTCTTCTTCCGCGAATCTTTCTGATCCTTCGTCGGATCATTAAGTCGATGGAGAAGGGTAACGACGCGTAACAACGCGGAAGAGCAGGAAACTTGGTGACAGCCATCTTCGTCTCACGCAACTTCGGTTCTCGAAAGATCTTCCACTTGGATTTCGATTCGGGATGACGATTACGAAGTGGATGACTACTGCTAGGTCCTAAATTGGAGATTTCCCGGTATTAAAATGCTAGAATCCAGAAATATCGCCACCTCGTGGGTCTAAAGGCTGTCAAAGTTTGTTGAGAACCACTCTCAGAATCGAAGACCGTGACCTGGAATCGGATCTTCCTCGTTACCACGCTGGATAATTTAGGCGTTTCAATTTATCATCTCGGTATCGATAGATGAATTAGGAAACTCAGTCCCTGCAAAGGCATAGTGAACGCAACGCCCAATTAATCCTTGCTTTTATATCTCCGCGATTGAACTCGCGAGCTCGGAGCCGCCATTAAAGGAAAATCACTTCACCTCGAATCAAACCTCCTCGAAATATCCTACCATCTCGTTAACAATTAATTCAGTCTCTATACAGATTCTCTTTCCAACCGAATAGCTCCATTCCTTTCTAAATTGACAGTGTTTTGCGTCTTCTCTGATGTAAAATGAAAACCATAGCTTATGCCACGATTTTATCTGTCATGGTGGATGAAGCTGAAGACAGAGATAACTACCCTTTTTTTTCATCTGTAGATCGCCAGCATGGCGATAGCATTGATGGTGTCAACGGATTGAACTTGCGAGCTCAGAGCCGCCATTAAAGAAAAAATCACTTCACCTCGAATCAAACCTCCTCGAAATATCCTACCATCTCGTTAACAATTAATTCAGTCTCTATACAGACTCTATTTCCAACCGAATAGCTCCATTCCTTTCTGAATTGACAGTGTTTTGCGTCTTCTCTGATGTAAAATGAAAACCATAGCTTATGCCACGATTTTATCTGTCATGATGGATGAAGCTGAAGACAGTCGTCTAATAACTGCCCTTTTTTTTCATCTGTAGATCGCCAGCATGGCGATAGCATTGATGGTGTCAACGGATTGAACTTGCGAGCTCAGAGCTGCCATTAAAGAAAAAATCACTTCACCTCGAATCAAACCTCCTCGAAATATCCTACCATCTCGTTAACAATTAATTCAGTCTCTATACAGACTCTCTTTTCAACCGAATAGCTCCATTCCTTTCTAAATTGACAGTGTTTTGCGTCTTCTCTGATGTAAAATGAAAACCATAGCTTATGCCACGATTTTATCTGTCATGATGGATGAAGCTGAAGACAGTCGTCTAATAACTGCCCTTTTTTTTCATCTGTAGATCGCCAGCATGGTGATAGCACTGATGGTGTCAGCGTTCCCGATGATAACCCACGCTATACACATCCTGCACCAATCCTGGGTGTTCGACGTGATATTCTCGGTGTTCAAGCCACTGTTGGACGTGAGGATGCAGAACAAGATCTTCTTCCACGGCAGCAACATGGACAGCCTGCACAAGCACATCTCGCCGTCGCATTTGCCGAAGAAGTACGGCGGGACCAGGGAGGAATTGGCTTACTATAAATGGATCGACAACCTCAGCAAAGTGCCTCAAATCGTCAAAGAGATGAAGCAGCTAGGTTATATAGTCCCGGAGGAGATGCAGAAGCAGTTAGACCAATTGGTCGAGGATTGAATTAGGACGTGCCTCAGGGACTCCGTCTCGAGCTGAATATCAGCTCCCATTCTTGATTAACATACAAGCGTACTCGATTCACCGTAGCTCATAGACATGTCTGTCCAGTCGGGGTCCTAGGATCCTTGACTCTCCTATTACTCTCACCTTTTATATTCGCCCCTCCTCTCAGAGGATGCATTTTTACTCGGAACACGTATTGTAACCGCGGTGCAACCCAACTATATGTCTTGCACACGCTATCTATCGTGCGTTTTTATGTTTTGTAAGGTCCAACGATCTTCGAGCTCCCCATCCAGGGGCCGAGGTATCGATTAAACGTTTTCAGGAAAGAAATCCACGCTCCTCCTTTCTACACCTCTGTGTCTCGAGTCTCCGGAGCAAGTATAACGGAGCCAGGGGATCGATGACGGTTGGATCCCAGGCGAATCGATTATTTCGTTCCATCGAATAACGCCTGTCAGTCCGCCTCGCAGTGACAGGAACACGGACGTTCTATTAATAAACAATCTCAAGCGACGATTAATAAGATCGAATCCAGCCGAGGAGCAGGTCTATTCAACCGCGAGCATCGCGCGAACGCAAACATAGAATACACGGTTGCGGGTCGATTTGCGTAACACGCTGTTCGAGCGGAATACAAGACAGACACGCAGTGAGTCAGCGGGTTAGTCCCGAGGCCAGCAACAATTATAGAAAACCGCGGAATATATTTTCCGGGAACTGTTAAACAAATAACACGCGAGCTCGGTGTCGGAAATCGACTACCCAGCCAGTACCCGTTCAACTTTCTTACCGTCGAGGTCCCGAGATCGAGAGTATCGCGAAGTTTCGAGCATTCCGGGATAGATCTGCGCGCCCAGCGAGTGGTCGCGGTTGGAACAGCCCCCTGCGAGGGGTTCAGCGGTCGCGAGAAGGACACGACAGGTTGCGCGAGAAGGTGACCCCTGCGATTGCCCGGTGCACGTTGGGAAGGAAATGGGAAGGAATGGCCGCGCTAAAGCATCGGGTGGTGACCGAGATCCAGGCAATTGACGGAAAACGAGTGGCGGAGTGACGGCGGCGGTGGTCGTCGGCGGTGTGTCGAAGGGTGCAGCTAGGTCGGTAGGTACCTAGCAGATACGCGTAGGTAGGGCAGAGAGCGGCGCAGGTAGGGCCTGGCGTGGACGCGCTGGGTTCTGTGGTGGTTGATATCGACCCGCGTCGTAGAGGGTCGGAGCTGTTGGGGGTCGTATGGCGCAAGCCTGGACGGGAACGAGGGCGAGGAGGTGAACGGAGACGGTGGAGGCGGCGAGGAGCGGATGGAGAGAGTGGCGCTCCGCTTCCCTCCGAGTAGAGAAGAAAGAGCAGCGGCAGTAGTAACCCGGCCAGTACCCCGCGCGCGGGTGCAGCTGCATCCTAAAAGCCGTGTGTGTGAGAGTGCGTGAGAGTGCTACCGAGGCGTGTGTGTCCTGCTGGCGAGCAACGATCGCCGGGAAGGTCGAGTCCGAGGTGACAGGGCCTGGACTGGGTGTCAGCATCCGTTGCGAAGCGTGTGCTCGCGTAAGGGGCTCGCCGAGGGTGAGACCGTTCGGAGGGTTGGGTGTGCAGGTTCGTGGCGAAGCGAAGAGGAACGAGTGGAGGACAGGAGCGAACGGTGGATCGCTCGGTGGACGATATTCCTCGGACGCATCATCGTCAGCAGGCTAGCGCGACCGAGTTTCCATGCGTGTAACGCGCGCCTTAGCCGAAGGTATGTGAAACGGGGAGAGGCGGAGAGAAAGAGAGAGCGAGAGAGAACGGCGCCATGTTACGGAGACAAGAGACCTCGAACGAGGATTCCTACCTGAGCGCGGGCAGGCCGTCGAACCTGCTGCGGACGAGCTTCAGCAGCGCCAAGCTAGAGACGCTCTATCGCGCCTCCTCCCTTCGCCAGAGACGCGGTGGTCTCGAGTACTTCCTGATCTCGGTGCTGTTGTATGGTATCCAGACATTAGTCGTGCCGGTGCAGGATCTACCGGCTCGGGGCTTCACCGCTGTCTTCCTGGGCTTGAACCTAGGCCTGCTGGCCTGGATCGAGCACAACCAGAGGGCAAAGGACGCGTTCTGGTCGGTGGTCCCTCACGTGGCCTGGCAGTTGACCATCGCACATCTACTTGGTCAGCTGTACTTCAAGACCACCGATGTCACGCCTGGGGACGCGCTCGGATGGCTATTGCTCATGCTCTACCTGCTCTTCGCCACGCTACCCCTCAGGCTCTCACTCTGCGTCCTGCTCGCCATCGCCACTACCGTCGTCTACATCCTCACCGTCGTAGGACTATCCAAGGCACCCTCGCAGATACCCATCGATATCTTGGTAGGTGTTGCTTCGCGTCTCGATCTTTCCGAACGATCCATGCACCCACCGAGGTCCTGTTCCGTGTCAAAGTGTAAACCTCGTAGCAACGGGAAACGGGTGCACCGTGTCTAATTCCTAATCGAATAAACGAGTCTATAATCAATCGGAACTTCGACACCAGTCTCCAAGATTAGAACGTTTCCTATTCTCAGCGAGCAGACCTCGCTGGAGTGATCTATCATCCATCGAGTGTCACTGTTATCGTCAGGCTCTTCAATTGATTTACACCCTCGAGTTTATATTCATCCTCGGGGACCTCTGTCGCGGTATTTCGATAGTTTCGCGTTCCTTCCGTTCGATATCACCTTACCCCCTAGTTAGAGTGTCCCCCCAAGACGCTGCCAACTTCTCGGGGTGCGACCTCCGCGCCTAGGACTCAGCTCGGAACCGGCGTCCTCGCGGGAACAACTGTTGCCGCGGTTCGAGATCCGGCGAAGCAATTTGCCAGCGTAGTTGCCGTCTTCTTAACGTCGTTTCGATGGATCGATACGCAACGATACACAGCAGCCGATCGAGCGACCCATTGTAAAATAGCCCGACGCCGCGCGTGACAACTTTTCCACGTTCACGAGCGGCTAAGCCCTCGATTATTTTCTATTCCAACGCCCCTGCACGGAACGCTGAATGGAACCGAGTTCGCGATACAGCCGGGACTGGCTTGCTATTTTTGAAAATACCAAGCCGCACCGTTGGAAGGGATGGCAAGTTTGCGGTCTGCGGCAGTTCGAATTTTAAATAGAACTTTTTTTTTTTTTTTCCTTTTTTCACGGTGCCTGACAGCGTCGTGACAGCAGTGGGTGGACGTTTCGCGTGACCAGCTGACTCTTCCCATCCCCTTCGATTAATCGTGCAGCGATAACGCGGATATCTCTGCCGGAGAAATGAAATTATCGCGGACAAGCTGGGACACAGGCTTCCAGGATGTTCTAATTTTAGCCGAAGCCCGTGGAATTTATAGAACTCGACGCGTTGCGGCGTCGATGAAAATAACGGATCTTTGGATTAGACAGCTTGTTCTTTTTTAATCAGGATACCCGGTTACGTAAGATTCGAAGTGAATTAGGGGAGCAGAGGCAGCGAGAAAATTCACGGAGCACGCCGCGGCCGCGCAACAAGTTAACACCCCCAGCTGATTACGCTCCTCGCTCGACCAGTTTATGGCAAGTCATTCTCGCCCGTTGCCAATTTTTATCCCACCATCTGCTACGCCCCTGCTGACAAATCCCGATAATCCCGAGAAAGGCCATTATCTCACGGTTACTTATCTTCAGGCTGGTGCCTGTCAAGTTCGCCGACAGAAAATTGCTGTTTCGAGTCTCAACCCCTTGGGTTCGATGATACCCAAGTTTGGAAGAATACTCCGGGACTAAAAATATAATACTCGAAAATAATCCATAAAAATGGATCGTGACAAGGGGCCGTTGCGATCTAAATTTGGTTCGCGAATTTTGTGTCTCGAGTCACCCCTAAGGGAGCCTCGTCGCATCGATCTCTAAAAATATAGCAGCAGCTTTCGATTTCCTTCAAAGAGGGTCTAGTTATAGACTCGGGAGACACTGAATACTATGAGATTGTTATAAACGTAGGAATTTTTGGTTTCAATCCACCTGAAACAAAGCCTCGCGTCTTAAAAGGCAGAATGCTGTCATGGTCTTCTAATTTTCGTATTTTAAAATTTTTTAAATATTTAATTACCAATTTTATAAATATTCAAATTGCACCCCTCGTTTAAAAAGGAAATATCAGTCTCACCAAAATAACCCTGCAGGAATTTCGGTTTACAAATAAGTTTCTAAACATACGGATTCTCACCCCTAACCTATCAACGATCGATCCCTAGCTCTAAAGCTACCGGTCGTTTGACCGGTAGATAAAAACATGGAACAGGAAGAGCTCTAGAGGAACTGAAATAGAAGATATTAAAAATTAATAACACTAAATGCAGAATTTTTACTCGAAAATTTGAAAACTGTCAAGCTGTACTCGGTTCAGCGTTAAAATCGAGCCATCAGCCTTCGCGAGGGATGATAAAAGTGATCGATGGATAAAGAAATGAAAGAGAAAGAGCTTTCGAGCAAATGGAATAAAAGATACTGAGAAATTGATGATCAAGAAAAATATGGAGAAGTCAAGCAGGATAACTTAGAATTTTTACTCAAAAATTACTCAGAAATACTATAAAACGAACTATACAATCATTGATCTAATAATTCGAATATGCACCTCAACGAATAATTTTTGGATTCTAATTCATTTTTACTCCAGATCTGAGAACTTCTTTCGCAATCCATTTTGGAAACTCCTGAAAAATTCATTTACAAGTGGAGTGTCAAAATCGGTGACTCTCCCTGTCAATTCACCATTTATGCTCTTCAGTTTCTTTTCTTCGTGTTGAAATATTTATTTATATACATATATAAATTCGTCTTCATATTTTATGATCAGTAAGACTGTTTCGTTTGATAAAAACAAGAAAACAAGGATAAAAGTATTAAAATAGAGACATCGGTCTTGACAGAGATTAGCCTGTTTCGGATTTTTAATCAGTCCAAGCTGCATGGACGTCGTGGAGCTAGTTGTTAATTAAAACGTGGCTGGCTAGAGGGATGAAAGGACAAGGGAAATTGGTAATTAAGCGAGGAACTCGGTTCCCGATCAGTGATCACGTCGCGAATCTTCGAATTCGGAGTCTACTGTCTGCCAAACGCGAACTAATCGACGCCCGATGGCAGGGTGCTAATGAACAGCCCGTGGCGGCCATTAGCATGGCAAATTCGTCGAGAACGTTGGTAAATTATTAAAGAAGCGTAGGGAGTTTTCGAGATCCTCGCAGGATTAGTCAGCGAATCGCGAGTTTCTTTCTCGCGTGACAGGGTGATCGATGAGCCTGCGGTTCGTGTGCCGGGCAAATTAGGGCTGCACGGATGGGATTTATGAATTTTCGTGTTTGTCAGCGGACGAAGTACGTGTCACGGGTTCGCGCGAGTATGAGTCGGTTTAATTCGCTGTTTCGAGGTCGGAAATTGCACGTAGCGACCTGTACGTTTCGCGCGAGGCAGGAAATCGTTCACCAGAACGCGCGACGCAACGCCGCTCTTGTTTTCAACTGCGCGGCTGGTGAAAGTTACTTGGCGTAAAAAATAATAGACTTCCTGTGCATCTGAAATTAATGAAAGTTCCGTCGGTATAACGAAACTTAACGATCGATTTCTGTTCGAGGAAGAGTGAAATCTGCGCGCGGATATTCCTAGAAACTCCTGGCCTTTCGTCGAATCGGACATTTTGACGTTGTTTCGAAGTCGCTGCTAGTTATGTATTAATTCCTTTCTCTTGTTCTCAGTCCTGAGTTCTTAGTTCTCCTCAGTTCGCAATTCTCAGTCCTGAATTCTTCGTTTTCCTCAATTCACAATTTTAAATTCTGAGTACTGAGTCCTGAGTTCTTAGTTTCCCTCGATTCACAATTCTCAGTGCTGAGTACTGAGTCTTGAGTTCTTAGTTTCCCTCAATTCACAATTCTCAGCCCTGAGTACTGTGTCCTGAGTTCTTAGATTTCCTCGATTCACAATTCTCAGCATTGAGTACTAAGTCCTGAGTTCTTAGATTTCCTCAATTCACAATTCTCAGTCCTGAGTACTGAGTCTTGAGTTCTTAGATTTCCTCAATTCACAATTCTCAGGCTTGAGTTCTTAGCTTTTCTCATTTCACAATTCTCAGCGCTGAGTACTGTGTCCTGAGTTCTTAGATTTCCTCAATTCACAATTCTCAGGCTTAAGTACTGAGTCTTGAGTTCTTAGCTTTTCTCAATTCACAATTCTCAATCCTGTGTTCTTAATTTCCCTTAATTCACAATTCTCAGTCCTGAATTCTTCGTTTTCCTCAATTCACAATTTTAAATTCTGAGTACTGAGTCCTGAGTTCTTAGTTTCCCTCGATTCACAATTCTCAGTCCTGAGTACTGAGTCTTGAGCTCCTAGTTTCCCTCAATTCACAATTCTCAGTCCTGAGTTCATAGTTTTCTTCAATTCACAATTCTCAGCATTGAGTACTAAGTTCTGAGTTCTTAGATTTCCTCAATTCACAATTCTCAGGCTTGAGTTCTTAACTTTTCTCAATTCACAATTCTCAGGCTTGAGTTCATAGCTTTTCTCATTTCACAATTCTCAGCACTGAGTACTGTGTCTTGAGTTCTTAGATTTCCTCGATTCACAATTCTCAGGCTTAAGTACTGAGTCTTGAGTTCTTAGCTTTTCTCAATTCACAATTCTCAATCCTGTATTCTTAATTTCCCTTAATTCACAGTTCTCAGTCCTAAGTTCATAGTTTTTCTTAATTCACAATTCTCAGTCCTGAGTTTATAATTTTTCTCAATTCACAATACTCAATCCTAAGTACTAAGTCTTGAGTTCTTAGTTCTCCTCAATTCACAATTCTCAGTTCTGAATTCCAGTTCTCCTCAATTCGTAATTCTCATTCCTGTGTTCTTAGTTTCCTTCAATTCACAATTCAAAATCCTGAGTGCTGAGTCTTGCGTTCTTAGTTTTCTTCAATTCACAATCCTCAGTCCTGAATACTGAGTACTGAGCACTGACTACTGAGTACTGAGTTCATAGCTTTTTCAATTCAAAATTCTCAGTTGTGAATTCCAGTTTTCCTCAATTCACAATTCTCAGTCCTGTGTTCTTAGTTTTCTTCAATTCACAGTTCAAAATCTTGAGTATTGAGTCTCGAATTCTTAGTTTCCCTCAATTCACAACTCTTAGACCTAAGTACTGAGTACTGAGTTCATAACTTTTTCAATTCACAATTCTCAGTCCTGAGTACTGAGTCCGGAGTTCGTAGTTTTCCTCAATTCACAATTCTCAGTCCTGAGTACTGAGTCCTAAGTTTTGAATTCCGAGTTCATATTACAGAGTTCTGAAGCATTACTTACTCATTATGAATTAAATTCGATCTACGGATCTATAATAGCAAGCTAAACACATCTACCGGGTATACAAGAATCATGGAATTATAACGAAGATAAACAGGTGCATAGAATCCTAATTCTCGCTTTGCAAACCCTTCTACGTTCTAATTTATCAGTCAGTAATTAACAATTAATTAGCTGCTGCAATTTAAATATTCACCTGAATAAATGCCAATTTCATATTCACGTAATGACAGAATCTTCGTATATATAGTCGATTTTCGAACAAAACACCGAATATCTTGCAGTGACCATATGAAATTTCATTTTATCGAATTCCATGGGAATGACGGGGCTCGAGAATCGCTGCTATGGGGACCCCGTTACAAATTTTCCTAGACGAGATCGAAAGCGAAAGTGCTGTTGCACGTGGTTCTATCGTTAGTGACGCTCGAGTAGAGTTCGGTCAATGGTTGTTTAAAATAGAGAGAGGAAGAGAGAGAAAGAGAAGAGAGAGAGAGAGAGCTGGAGACAGAGAGATGCGCAACGACGCGACATGCCGCCTTTCCATGCACGACATACGATCGGTTTTCAATGGCAGGAACGTTTCTTTCAAATCCATCGACTCGATCATGGAACGAGTACACTGCATCCATTGCAGCGACAATTGCAATCATTCTTGTCCAACGAACCCTTTAACAGAGGGTTAATTCTGATTCCAACAACCCTTTCCTCGGATCACACAGCGTGCGCGAACAGGGGTGCAATGATGCACCGATGTGAATGGGAGAAAATATCCAGAAAAGAATATACGTCGTTGTATAAAAATATTTGTTGCTATATACAGGGTGTCCTAAATTTCAATAGTCAAACTTTCTTGATGTACTTCTTGGGTCCATGTTGGAGAACTTTGGATAAATCATCTATTCGTGTACATATATTTGTGACCATTTTATATCTGATAAAATTAGTACTATTTTGTGGTCATTTTACAATGGTTGTAAGAATAATGACGGAAATGTTCAGGATAATTTACATTCGAATTACGAGAATTCTAATCATCGACTTATAACTCACGTGCACTAAAGATAATATAATCTTGTTTTTGATTTCGGAATATGTTTGAAAGATATATAAAATTTTTGTACACCTACATACACGAATATATAGACATTTTACGAGACAATTTCAGTAAGCACCATTCCTATACATACATACTTCCAAAAAATATTAAATTTATAACGAAAATTCTTAAAACAATGAATACCAAAATAATCAAGAATAAAATTATTACACGATTATTAAAAGAATGATCCAGAAAATCCTTAAAATAATTGGGAATAAAATAATTAATATCAAATTATTACAAGATAATTAAAACTACCACAATAACCTTATTTAACCGCAAAAGAATAATCCAGAAAATTTTTAAAATAATTGGGAACAAAATAAATAATATAAAATTATTATAAGATAATTGAAACCACCCCAATAATCCCATTTACCCAGCAAAGAATGATCCACAAGATCCTTAAAATAATTGGAAATAAAATAATTAATAACAAATTGCTACAAGATAATTAAAACCAATCCAATAATCCCATTTAACCACCAAAGAATGATCCACAAGATCCTTAAAATAATTAATATGAAATTATTACAAGATAATTGAAACTACCCCAATAATCCCATTTAACCACCAAAGAATTATTCACAAGATCCTTAAAATAATTAATATGAAATTATTACAAGATAATTGAAACTACCCCAATAATCCCATTTAACCACCAAAGAATTATTCACAAGATCCTTAAAATAATTAATATGAAATTATTACAAGATAATTGAAACTACCCCAATAATCCCATTTAACCACCAAAGAATTATTCACAAGATCCTTAAAATAATTAATATGAAATTATTACAAGATAATTGAAACTACCCCAATAATCCCATTTAACCACCAAAGAATTATTCACAAGATCCTTAAAATAATTAATATGAAATTATTACAAGATAATTGAAACTACCCCAATAATCCCATTTAACCACCAAAGAATTATTCACAAGATCCTTAAAATAATTAATATGAAATTATTACAAGATAATTGAAACTACCCCAATAATCCCATTTAACCACCAAAGAATTATTCACAAGATCCTTAAAATAATTAATATGAAATTATTACAAGATAATTGAAACTACCCCAATAATCCCATTTAACCACCAAAGAATTATTCACAAGATCCTTAAAATAATTAATATGAAATTATTACAAGATAATTGAAACTACCCCAATAATCCCATTTAACCACCAAAGAATTATTCACAAGATCCTTAAAATAATTAATATGAAATTATTACAAGATAATTGAAACTACCCCAATAATCCCATTTAACCACCAAAGAATTATTCACAAGATCCTTAAAATAATTAATATGAAATTATTACAAGATAATTGAAACTACCCCAATAATCCCATTTAACCACCAAAGAATTATTCACAAGATCCTTAAAATAATTAATATGAAATTATTACAAGATAATTGAAACTACCCCAATAATCCCATTTAACCACCAAAGAATTATTCACAAGATCCTTAAAATAATTAATATGAAATTATTACAAGATAATTGAAACTACCCCAATAATCCCATTTAACCACCAAAGAATTATTCACAAGATCCTTAAAATAATTAATATGAAATTATTACAAGATAATTGAAACTACCCCAATAATCCCATTTAACCACCAAAGAATTATTCACAAGATCCTTAAAATAATTAATATGAAATTATTACAAGATAATTGAAACTACCCCAATAATCCCATTTAACCACCAAAGAATTATTCACAAGATCCTTAAAATAATTAATATGAAATTATTACAAGATAATTGAAACTACCCCAATAATCCCATTTAACCACCAAAGAATTATTCACAAGATCCTTAAAATAATTAATATGAAATTATTACAAGATAATTGAAACTACCCCAATAATCCCATTTAACCACCAAAGAATTATTCACAAGATCCTTAAAATAATTAATATGAAATTATTACAAGATAATTGAAACTACCCCAATAATCCCATTTAACCACCAAAGAATTATTCACAAGATCCTTAAAATAATTAATATGAAATTATTACAAGATAATTGAAACTACCCCAATAATCCCATTTAACCACCAAAGAATTATTCACAAGATCCTTAAAATAATTAATATGAAATTATTACAAGATAATTGAAACTACCCCAATAATCCCATTTAACCACCAAAGAATTATTCACAAGATCCTTAAAATAATTAATATGAAATTATTACAAGATAATTGAAACTACCCCAATAATCCCATTTAACCACCAAAGAATTATTCACAAGATCCTTAAAATAATTAATATGAAATTATTACAAGATAATTGAAACTACCCCAATAATCCCATTTAACCACCAAAGAATTATTCACAAGATCCTTAAAATAATTAATATGAAATTATTACAAGATAATTGAAACTACCCCAATAATCCCATTTAACCACCAAAGAATTATTCACAAGATCCTTAAAATAATTAATATGAAATTATTACAAGATAATTGAAACTACCCCAATAATCCCATTTAACCACCAAAGAATTATTCACAAGATCCTTAAAATAATTAATATGAAATTATTACAAGATAATTGAAACTACCCCAATAATCCCATTTAACCACCAAAGAATTATTCACAAGATCCTTAAAATAATTAATATGAAATTATTACAAGATAATTGAAACTACCCCAATAATCCCATTTAACCACCAAAGAATTATTCACAAGATCCTTAAAATAATTAATATGAAATTATTACAAGATAATTGAAACTACCCCAATAATCCCATTTAACCACCAAAGAATTATTCACAAGATCCTTAAAATAATTAATATGAAATTATTACAAGATAATTGAAACTACCCCAATAATCCCATTTAACCACCAAAGAATTATTCACAAGATCCTTAAAATAATTAATATGAAATTATTACAAGATAATTGAAACTACCCCAATAATCCCATTTAACCACCAAAGAATTATTCACAAGATCCTTAAAATAATTAATATGAAATTATTACAAGATAATTGAAACTACCCCAATAATCCCATTTAACCACCAAAGAATTATTCACAAGATCCTTAAAATAATTAATATGAAATTATTACAAGATAATTGAAACTACCCCAATAATCCCATTTAACCACCAAAGAATTATTCACAAGATCCTTAAAATAATTAATATGAAATTATTACAAGATAATTGAAACTACCCCAATAATCCCATTTAACCACCAAAGAATTATTCACAAGATCCTTAAAATAATTAATATGAAATTATTACAAGATAATTGAAACTACCCCAATAATCCCATTTAACCACCAAAGAATTATTCACAAGATCCTTAAAATAATTAAATTCTTAATTTCCCTTAATTCACAGTTCTCAGTCCTAAGTTCATAGTTTTTCTTAATTCACAATTCTCAGTCCTGAGTTTATAATTTTTCTCAATTCACAATACTCAATCCTAAGTACTAAGTCTTGAGTTCTTAGTTCTCCTCAATTCACAATTCTCAGTTCTGAATTCCAGTTCTCCTCAATTCGTAATTCTCATTCCTGTGTTCTTAGTTTCCTTCAATTCACAATTCAAAATCCTGAGTGCTGAGTCTTGCGTTCTTAGTTTTCTTCAATTCACAATCCTCAGTCCTGAATACTGAGTACTGAGCACTGACTACTGAGTACTGAGTTCATAGCTTTTTCAATTCAAAATTCTCAGTTGTGAATTCCAGTTTTCCTCAATTCACAATTCTCAGTCCTGTGTTCTTAGTTTTCTTCAATTCACAGTTCAAAATCTTGAGTATTGAGTCTCGAATTCTTAGTTTCCCTCAATTCACAACTCTTAGACCTAAGTACTGAGTACTGAGTTCATAACTTTTTCAATTCACAATTCTCAGTCCTGAGTACTGAGTCCGGAGTTCGTAGTTTTCCTCAATTCACAATTCTCAGTCCTGAGTACTGAGTCCTAAGTTTTGAATTCCGAGTTCATATTACAGAGTTCTGAAGCATTACTTACTCATTATGAATTAAATTCGATCTACGGATCTATAATAGCAAGCTAAACACATCTACCGGGTATACAAGAATCATGGAATTATAACGAAGATAAACAGGTGCATAGAATCCTAATTCTCGCTTTGCAAACCCTTCTACGTTCTAATTTATCAGTCAGTAATTAACAATTAATTAGCTGCTGCAATTTAAATATTCACCTGAATAAATGCCAATTTCATATTCACGAAATGACAGAATTTTCATATATGTAGTCGATTTTCGAACAAAACACCGAATATCTTGCAGTGACCATATGAAATTTCATTTTATCGAATTCCATGGGAATGACGGGGCTCGAGAATCGCTGCTATGGGGACCCCGTTACAAATTTTCCTAGACGAGATCGAAAGCGAAAGTGCTGTTGCACGTGGTTCTATCGTTAGTGACGCTCGAGTAGAGTTCGGTCAATGGTTGTTTAAAATAGAGAGAGGAAGAGAGAGAAAGAGAAGAGAGAGAGAGAGAGCTGGAGACAGAGAGATGCGCAACGACGCGACATGCCGCCTTTCCATGCACGACATACGATCGGTTTTCAATGGCAGGAACGTTTCTTTCAAATCCATCGACTCGATCATGGAACGAGTACACTGCATCCATTGCAGCGACAATTGCAATCATTCTTGTCCAACGAACCCTTTAACAGAGGGTTAATTCTGATTCCAACAACCCTTTCCTCGGATCACACAGCGTGCGCGAACAGGGGTGCAATGATGCACCGATGTGAATGGGAGAAAATATCCAGAAAAGAATATACGTCGTTGTATAAAAATATTTGTTGCTATATACAGGGTGTCCTAAATTTCAATAGTCAAACTTTCTTGATGTACTTCTTGGGTCCATGTTGGAGAACTTTGGATAAATCATCTATTCGTGTACATATATTTGTGACCATTTTATATCTGATAAAATTAGTACTATTTTGTGGTCATTTTACAATGGTTGTAAGAATAATGACGGAAATGTTCAGGATAATTTACATTCGAATTACGAGAATTCTAATCATCGACTTATAACTCACGTGCACTAAAGATAATATAATCTTGTTTTTGATTTCGGAATATGTTTGAAAGATATATAAAATTTTTGTACACCTACATACACGAATATATAGACATTTTACGAGACAATTTCAGTAAGCACCATTCCTATACATACATACTTCCAAAAAATATTAAATTTATAACGAAAATTCTTAAAACAATGAATACCAAAATAATCAAGAATAAAATTATTACACGATTATTAAAAGAATGATCCAGAAAATCCTTAAAATAATTGGGAATAAAATAATTAATATCAAATTATTACAAGATAATTAAAACTACCACAATAACCTTATTTAACCGCAAAAGAATAATCCAGAAAATTTTTAAAATAATTGGGAACAAAATAAATAATATAAAATTATTATAAGATAATTGAAACCACCCCAATAATCCCATTTACCCAGCAAAGAATGATCCACAAGATCCTTAAAATAATTGGAAATAAAATAATTAATAACAAATTGCTACAAGATAATTAAAACCAATCCAATAATCCCATTTAACCACCAAAGAATGATCCACAAGATCCTTAAAATAATTAATATGAAATTATTACAAGATAATTGAAACTACCCCAATAATCCCATTTAACCACCAAAGAATTATTCACAAGATCCTTAAAATAATTAATATGAAATTATTACAAGATAATTGAAACTACCCCAATAATCCCATTTAACCACCAAAGAATTATTCACAAGATCCTTAAAATAATTGGGAATAAAATAATTAATACAAAATTATTACAAGATAATTAAAACCACCCCAATAATTCCATTTACCCACCAAAGAATGATCCACAAGATCCTTAAAATAATTTAGAATAAAATAACTGGGAATAAAATAATTAATATAAAATTATTACAAGATAATTAAAACCACCCCAATAATCCCACTTACCCACCAAAGAATGATCCACAAGATCCTTAAAATAATTGGAAATAAAATAATTGGAAATAAAATAATTAATATAAAATTATTACAAGATAATTAAAACCACCCCAATAATCCCATTTAACCACCAAAGAATGATCCAGGAGATCCAACAAATGGCAAAGACACGCTACCATTCGTGGTACAGTAGATCAGCAGACTGTAATTGCTCGATAATATTTAAATCGAGCGGCTGGATGGTGGACAAAAGCGTTCTCCACGCTAATTTCTCCACCATGGATGATTCAATTATCATGGCTCTATTGTCAACAGGGACAAACGATTGCGACAAAAGCGCTCGCTGAATGGGGCGCCATCGAGCGTGCGGGATCAAGCATTTCGCGGCGTGCACCCGTGCGTGGATCGTGGAAAATTGGAAAACAGGGGGAGGAGGAACCACAGGGGGGTGTTTCCGAGATTTCGAGCATTCCGCAAAGCCCTGTGGTCCAGGATCGTGCCGACTGGCTCGCCCAAATGGGGTGCCGACCGGTCCTCCGGGAGTTCTCCACCCTGCTTTTCGTCTCGGGGTGTTCAGGAACGACGAGTCGACAGGGTGGGAATATATTCCGGTGTTAATTGTCCGGGTACGTCGCCAGTGGGAGTCGCGGTTAACCCGGAATCGGCGAGGAACGATCCTGGTCACGGCGAGTAATTTATCGCTGGGGTGAACGCTGAGGGGTGGAAAAGGGGTGGAACGGGCGAGATTGAAAGAGCTAGACTCGTTCTCTTCGATTGGGTCGTTCGATGGAATTAATTGGCAGGGCAGAAATTCGGAAAGTAAGATTTTCTATAACTTTTCAGCAAATTTGCGTGGAAAGGAAGAAGAAGGAATGAGGGAGTTTCGAGGGGTGGGTTGGTCGATCTCGTTTTGTTAAATTGGACGATCGGCCAACAGCAAAGTAATTGGTGGGCTAGATACTTAAAAGATGGCACCATTTTGTGTAGCAACTGCTATTGGATTTTAGATACGTACTTAAAAATTTCGATTTGCGAGGGTGAGTGGGAAATGTATGTCTTAAGAGGGTGTGTGGATCTAACTCGATGAAATTAATTAACGGGGTAGAAATTGAAAAAGTTTTATGATTTTGTATAGCAGTTCCAACTGAATTTTAGACACGTACGTAAAAATTTCGATTTACACGGGTGGGTGTATGAAGAGGGGGTGTAGATCTACAGTTTGATAAAATTAATTAACGGGGTAGAAATTGGAAAAGTTGTATGATGTGTATGGCAATCCTAGGTGAATTTTCAGAAAGAATAGGAAATACAAATTCGAAGTAGAAATTTGGAAAATGGCTATACTTTTAAACAGTTTGTACTAAATTTTGAAAATACAGAATTTTTTCTGTTTAATTAAACGAATAATAAAACTAATTAATTGGTCAATAATTAAATAAATTCTGCACTTTTATGTAATCTATACTAAATTTTGTTTGAAATAATAATTAATAAATTGCGAATTCCTGGAGGGTGTGCAAATTAAATTCTTCCTCTTAGACGACCGAATAATAAAATTAATTAATGGAATAACAATTTGGAAAATTGTGCTATTTTGTATAACCTATGCTAAATTTTATTTTTACAAAATATATAATAAATACGAATTCCAGGAAGGTGTATATACACAATATTTTTTCCTGATTAATTAAACGAGTAATAAAATTATTAAAAATGGGGTAACAATTTAGAAAATTGTGCAATTTAGTATAACCTATGCTAAATTTTATTTTTACAAAATATTTAATAAATATGAATTCTAGGATAAAATAAAATATTTTCCTGATTAATTAAACGAGTAATAAAATTACTAAAAATGTGATAACAATTTAGAAAATTGTGCAATTTAGTATAACCTATGCTAAATTTTATTTTTACAAAATATTTAATAAATACGAATTCCAGGAAGGTGTGTGGACAAAATTTTTTCATAATTAATTAAACGAGTAATAAAATTACTAAAAATGGGGTAACAATTTAGAAAATTGTGCAATTTAGTATAACCTATGCTAAATTTTATTTTTACAAAATATTTAATAAATACGAATTCCAGGAAGGTGTGTAGATGCAATTCCTTCCTGATTAATTAAACGAGTAATAAAATTAATTAATGCAGTAATGCCGTTACATAATAATTGCGATTTCTTCGTTATCTATTCGTTAACGCACGTTAATGGAATTTTGTATGATATAAACACACAAACAAAAATGCATCTTTTTACTGCAAGCGTTGCAAAATGACTGTTTACTCATTTTACTTTCTAATCGCCGTGCTTTGTTATTCAAGAAACGAGAAATCACTGTGTCACATCGACCTGGGATCGTTGTAGAACAAAAACTGGAATAACTTTTCATACATCGCCGATAATCGTTTCTCAACGTCTTTTTAATCGTTATTAATCTCATATTTCTCCATAAATTATTTAATATAATTATATGTCCACGCAACATGTACATCTGGAATAATTTCTGATGCACGTGCTGTGTAAATATCGTTTTTAATAATAAAACAACACAAGTGGTCATTTTACAAATTTTTTAATACGCATTTTAATACGTATTTTTATAATTACGAAGTATAATAGGTGAAGAATAATTTTTTAATTTAAATTTAAATTTCATTTTGCGTACTGTAAGATACTTTAGAATTCATTCGAGACGTGCATCTAGTGTAATAGTATTTATAAAAAGTATTTAACCTGATAAACTCCACTTTTTGAATTATTTAATATTCCATTGGGAAAATATTCTATGTTTACTTAACTCTTTGTATTTAAAATAAATCCATTTGACGAATGGTCAGCTCAAACATCGGATTATTCAAAAAGAAACCAAAATTTCTTAATCGAAGTGCAAAAATATCGCGTATGGTGTATCAAACTTTAAAATTAAAGAAAAAATAGCGACAATTTCGTCACTCGAAAAATCACATAACTAAAGACTCGATCACAAGACCTAATATACAAATCTAAAACGACAAATATAGAAACATAGACCCTATTAAAAAATCTGCCAAAAATTCGCAAACGTTGAAGAACTAAAAGAATGTAATTCTAATATAATTGAAATTAATTTAGATTGTAATTAGATTGTAATAATTAAATCTAGATTATAATAAGATTAGAATTATTATTTATAATCTAGATTAGATTATAATGATTAATTTAGATTACAATAATTAAATCTAGTACGAAAGATAAAAAAAATTGGATCCTATTGAAAAAATCTGTCAAAATTTGCAAATGTTCAGAAGAAAATAAGAGAACGTAAATATTAATTCCTCGAGATAACGATTATTCCGTAAATGCTAAGGGATGCTTTCTTCCAGGTGCTGACAGTGACGCTGTGCTTGGGCGCCATGCTTCTTGGCGCTTCTAGTTACTCCATAACGGAGTTCCAGCAGCGTAGGACCTTCCTGGAGACCAGACAGAGTCTAGAGGTGCAACTGGTGATCGAGGAGCAAAGCGCGGAGCAGGAGAGGCTGCTGCTCAGCGTGCTTCCGAAACACGTGGCTGTGAAGATGCGACAGGACCTCGGCGCCACCCTTAACACCCAGTTCAAGAAGATCTACATGTCCAGGCACGAGAACGTGTCGATCCTCTACGCGGACATCGTCGGATTCACCGCCATCTCGTCCACCTACAGCGCCAGCGAGCTGGTGAAGATCCTCAACGAGCTGTTCGCAAAATTCGACGAACTCAGCGAGAGGTAGGTAATTAATTTCTCGGAAAATTATTTTAACAGACGTTGCTACTGCATTGGGATCTCGTAGTTCGTGATCGGAGCAGGAATTTATCTCGAGATGGGGATGGAATATTTCCAGAGTGGACAAAAATCAGGACAAGAATTTTCTCTGATATTGGGGTGGAATATTTTTTTAAATCGGGGTGGAATTTCTTTTTAAATTGTGATAGGAATATTTTTTGGAGTCGGGACAATTTTCTATGAAATCGGGGGAGAATTTTTGTTTTAATCGGGGTAGGAATATTTTTTAGAATCCGGACAATAATTTTCTATGAGGTCGAGGGAGAATTATTTTTTAATTTGGAAAAGGAATTCCTTTTTAAATCGGGATGGGAATATATTTTGGAGCCGGGACAATTTTCTATGAAATCGGGGGAGAATTTTTGTTTTAATCGGGGTAGGAATATTTTTTAGAATCCGGACAATAATTTTCTATGAGATCGGGGGAGAATTTTTTTTAAATTGGGGAAGGAACTTTTTTATAAATCGGGGTGGGAATATTTTTTAAAATTGGGACAATTTTCTATGAGATCAGGGAAAAATTCTTTTTTAAATTGGGGTAGGAATATTTTTTAGAATCGGGACAATTTTCTATGAGATTGGGGGAGAATTGTTTTTTAAATTGGGGAAGGAATATTTTTTAGAATACGGACAATTTTCTGTGAGATCAGGGGAGAATTATTTTTATTTTGGGGTAGGAATATTTTTTAGAATCCGGACAATAATTTTCTACGAGATCGGGGGTGAATTATTTTTTAAATCGGGGTAGGAATATTTTTTAGAATCCGGACAACAATTTTCTATGAAATTGAGGGAGAATTTTTATTTAAATCGGGGTAAGAATATTTTTTAGAATCGGGACAACAATTTTCTATGAAATCGGGGTAAGAATTTTTCTTGCAATTAGGTCGAGAATCTTCTTTGAGATTAGGATAAAAAAATTTTGGAGATAGGGACAGGAATCTTTTCTAACATCGTGAGTAGAATTTCTTTTATGGATGAAGACAACAATCTTCCATGAAATCGGGGTAGAAATTTTTCTTGGGATTAGGAGGGGAACTATACTTGAGATTAGGACAGGAATATTTCCTTTGAGACCGAGAAAGAATTATTATTGAACTTGGAACAAAAATATTTTTCAAAATCAGCACAATTTTCTATAAAACTAAGAGGATAATTTCTCTTGAAGATAGATAGGATAATTTCTCTTCATAATTTCTCTACCAAGACAAAAATTTTCTTCGAAATTGGAACAGGAATCTTTCAATATCAGGAGAAGAATTTTCCTTAGAATCAAGACAAGAATTTTCTTCGAAATCGAGACAGGAATTTTTTAAAATTAGGAGTAGAATTTTTCTTGGGATCAAGACAAGAATTTTCTTCGAGACTTGGACGAAAATTCCTCTCAAGATTAATACAGAAATGTTTCCAAAAATTAAATGAAAATTTATTCAGAATCAAGACGCGAATCTTTCTCGCGATCGAGAGGGGTAACAATTATTTCTGCTCACGAAACGAGAATATTTTCTTCCAATCCAGGACCAAAATTTTCCTCTCGATTGGTCCCTCAGAAACTCCCCGAGATCCCTAAAAATACTCCAAATATTTCCCGCTACTCCCAGAACCCCGGAACATTTCCTTCAAGCCTAGGAATCGCGACATTTCCATCGCGAGGGGGCGATTTTCTCGAACGGCGTCGCCGAAGGAAACGCGCGTTGCTTTTGTCAACGGTACACGCCTCGAATCGAGTGGTTGTCGATAAACGGCGCGGGAACAAACGGATTAATCGACAACGAAGCTATCGGCAAAGAATTCCTTCGTTTACCGTGCACTCGACTGTGACCCGGATAGATCGCACGCGAAACGCTTTCACGAGCCCCGACCACCTTTCCCTCCTCGTCGCGCTGCGCGGATAATGAAAATCCTGAAATTGCCAGCCGAGAAATTGACTTTATCGGGAAATTCCAACGACTCCTCCCCGCGATTCCACGCCGATCCTCCCGAGGAAGGAAGGGGGTCTCGCGCGAGTCCGTCGCGGGGGGTGGCTCGAGATCGATCCGTTCGGGGACAGGGGGCCATCGTTGATGGATTTCGCGCGATATTTCTATGTCCAATTTTCCGTGTTGTTACAACACCACTGGGGAATCATCGGAGATACGTCGTGATGTCGAATTCTAGCTTGGAAATCGAGAAATGGGACAAGATTGTCATTTAACCCTTCACACTCGAAGATTTCTTCGTTACAGAGATACTAAAATTCGAAGCTTTCTTTGTATAACATTTTTCTAACCTCGGTGGTACTATTTGTACTGAAATAAAAATGGAAATTTAACCCTTTGCACTCGAGAGGTGACTGTCAGTCACCATTAGATACAATTTCGAAGATCGATATTAATTAATATGTCAAAGTTAAGATAATGTAACGGTGTGCGAGCTATCGAAATCAAATAATTCTACGTGTTAATTGTTATTCGATTTCTTATTTATTACTGAAAGAAATATCGCCAGCTTTATAGCAGAAAATCTTTGAACTCCTACTCATCTTTAGCCAAAAGATCGTCGAGTGCAAAGGGTTAATATTTCCAATATTCTTAGAATATAATAATTAAATATATAAT
>NW_016908433.1:158539-184347 GCF_001483705.2 Eufriesea mexicana
TATTAAAATAAATCAAAATATATAAATAATAAATAAAATAATACATATATAATATATAATAATTTAAAAAAAGAATAGAGCCGATTATTAACCCTTTGTACTCGAGAGGTAACTCTCAGTCACCATTTAATTAGATTCTAAACACGAAGGTTAATTAATTTATCACATTTAAAATTACCCAATTTGGGTAACGTGGAATGTCGAAGTAAAATAATTCCACGTCTTAATTTGCATACGATTCCTTATTTACCGTTTTAAAAATATCGTCGACCTTATGGCAGAATGTCTTCGAATTACTATTGTTCTGTAACAAAAAGATCGTCTAGTGCAAAGGGTTAATTTTTTATATTTATTATTATATTGTTGAAATTTTCGAAGAATGGTTAAAATAAACAAATACAGATTTTTTAAATTAATATCGCCTGTCACTGATCACTGTGACAGTGAATGTGTTAAATTGTTAGGTATTAAAACGATGACTATGAGTCATCACTTAAGTGCAAAGAGTTAATGACAAATACACCGTGATTGGTCAAATTTTCGAAAATTTTGTGTTCTATAATTGTCGATGATAAGTGTATTCATACCACGAAAAATTTTTAGCCAGTTTCGAATAGATGATAGTAGATGAATTGGCGGACAAATTTGTGCAGATTTTTAATTATGTCGTAAATTTATTAAAAATTCTGCAATCTTGGAATGAAAATATTTTTTATATGAAAGGATACATAAATATTTAAAAATGAGAAATTGAAAGTGACACGTCTTCGAATACCGTCAAGTTAGTATTATGACAGTATTACTGTCATTCCTGTCTATTGTAATTCGATACAATTTTTATACTGGGATAGTGCATTAATTCTCATAATCCACGTTCCACTGTACTTCTTCTAATTAAATATAAATTATATTAGAGGGTTGTCAGATCAGAATTAGAGAATTTAATTTTCAAGAGAATTTCGAAATTTAATTCGTGGAAGAATTAATGTATTAAAAATTAATCAATTTCGAAGATTAATCGATTCCTCGTAATGGATAAAATGGTACGATTGGGGATTAACAAAATGGTTGCTGATGGGGTAAGAAGGATCAAAGATATCGAGATTTAATCTGCAGAAATGGGAGTCTAGATTGGCCAGATTCTGTGGGTAGGTTCAACCCTAGCAGGTTCAACCCTCGTGATGGTGGTAGAGGTGAATGTATAAATCCAGGGGAACACCCCTCACTTAAGATGCTCCTTGACATGTACTTTCCTCCCATTTGCCAAATAGCTCGGAAGCAAGTGAAAAATTAAATCCTCCTCCCTTACCTTTCCTAAAACCAAATCCCCTCCACTCAACCCCATTTCCATGCGAACGCTTCAATCACAAATTCCTGCTAGTTTAATCGATATACGGGGTGGTGAGTTACGAATTATCCGTCGCTCTTCTAATTTTCGCGAATTCCTCGGTATCCTTTACGCTGTAAATTTCAGTTTGCAACTATTTGTGGACTCCATCGCGGTGGAACGTTCCGTCGTTCCATATTTTCTAAGAGTGGATCAATTTTGGTAGTGAGACATTTTATCATACGTTGCCTCGACGTGTCTCGGCTGTGCGATGGTCTAAATATTTTTATTTTTCATGGGCGAGATTCGGAATACTTTTATTCCTCACGTGCAAAATTTGGGATATTTCTATTGTCTATGTGCAATATTTGAAATATTTTTATTTCCGCGTGCGAAATTCGCAATATTTTTATTTTCCACGTGCAAGATTCGCAATATTTATATTTTCTACGTGCGAAATTCACAATATTTTTATTTCTCACATGCAAGATTCGCAATATTTTTATTTTCCACGTTCGAAATTCGCAATATTTTTATTTTCCACGTGCGAAATTCGTAATATTTTTATTTTCCACATGCGAAATTCGCAATATTTTTATTTCTCACATGCAAGATTCGCAATATTTTTATTGTTCACGTGCGAAATTCACAATGTTTTTATTTCTCACATGCAAGATTCGCAATATTTTTATTTTCCACATGCGAAATTCGGAATATTTTTATTTCTCACATGCAAGATTCGCAATATTTTTATTTTCCACGTGCGAAATTCGCAATATTTTTATTTTCCACGTGCAAGATTCGCAATATTTATATTTTCTACGTGCGAAATTCACAATATTTTTATTTCTCACATGCAAGATTCGCAATATTTTTATTTTCCACGTGCGAAATTCGCAATATTTTTATTTTCCACATGCGAAATTCGCAATATTTTTATTTCTCACATGCAAGATTCGCAATATTTTTATTTTCCACGTGCGAGGACCTAAATATTTCAATTTTCCCCCTGTGAGAGTTTAAATATTTCAATTTTCACATGCGACGATCTAAACACTTTTATTTCCCATTTTGACATAGATTCTATCCATCTAAATTCGATAAATTCCAAAATTCAATAAACATTCAATAAATATCCAACATTCGTGAGATCAGAAATGACATTTCATTGCATCTACTATTCAATATCTAATATTCTATATGATCTTCCACTCGAAATAGCTACTCATTTCAACATATAAATACCAATCTCCCATACTTATTTTCTAATTACACTCCACATAACATACTCTCATGCACGAACCCTGGTACCCTCAGGTACGAGCAGCTGCGGATCAAGATCCTAGGTGACTGCTACTACTGCATCAGCGGTGCTCCCGAGGAGAGACCAGACCACGCAGTGCTGTGCGTGTACATGGGTTTATCCATGGTCGACGCCATCAAGTACGTGCAACAAACGACCAATAGCCCCGTGGACATGAGAGTAGGCATACACACCGGCGCAGTGTTGGCCGGTGTCCTGGGTCAGAGACAATGGCAGTTCGATGTCTACAGCAAGGACGTAGAACTGGCGAACAAGATGGAGAGCAGCGGGATGGCTGGGTGAGAATCTATCTGCCTCGTCAATCTTTCAGAATTGCTTGGTTAAAGATACACACAGCGTGCATAGATCTTACGAATAAGGTAACGAACTTGACAGCGCGCAGCTCCACTGGTCCAGAAATAAAAGCACCCTCGAAGCCTAGCTTCCAGGGAAATAAACCAATCTCCTTAGAAATTTCTCGCGGATCACGACCTCTAATTTCCCGGCCTTGTTCGCGGCAGAGAAAGGGAAGAAAGTGGAACGACAGCGTGGGAAAGTTGGCAGATTCCGTGCTAAACGATATCGATGCGACATATAAAACGCGTCCTTGACGGACACGTAATGAGCGCACTCCGCGTGTATATCTTTGACATTAATTACCTGGTGAAACGCCTGGCGAGCAGTTTTTAATGCCCTGTCGTACTTTAATTTTAGCCAGCCGTATTAAAGGGTGACAAGCCCGAGTCCCGAAGCCCAACCCTGTTTCAAACCCGGTCGACCGTTTCTCGTCGTTTCTTTTCCTCCATCGGGATAATTTATCAGGAAAATTAGCCACCTGAGTCTCTCCTGTCACGCGAATATCCTGTACCTTTACTGCAAAGGGATATCTTGGTCCTCCGATGTCGATAAGATACAGCAACGAGCGTGCTCCACTCGATTTCCACTCGGATAAAGTAGTAGCCACCTGAAATGGAAATTCACCGTGTTATCTCCGTATTCCAACTACCGACTATACCCTAACCTTATTATTGTTCACGCGAACCGCGATTCACTCGAGAACAATCGCGAAAATGGCAAGATTCTGTCAAAATTGGGATTTAAAAGACGGTTTGAGCCCCGTTTGACAGTATCTTGAATTCATAATCGCGAATTTTGACAGAATTCTGTGTCCTCCATTTTGTAATCACGTAAAATATATGTAGTATAATCGGAATATAGTCGATCCGTAATAAATCGTAAACGCGTTGGAGTTCAAGAGAAATTCATGTCTGGGGAAAATTATTATTTCTAGGGGAAAATTATGGAAAAAGGTTGTAAGAATTATCGTAGGAGCTTGGAATAACGAAAATGGCAAGATTCTGCCAAAATTGGCATGTAAAAGATGTTTGAACTTCGTTTGACAGTATCTTGAATTCATAATCGCGAATTTTGACAGAATTCTGTGTCCTCCATTTTGTAATCACGTAAAATATATGTAGTATAATCGGAATATAGTCGATCCGTAATAAATCGTAAACGCGTTGGAGTTCAAGAGAAATTCATGTCTGGGGAAAATTATTATTTCTAGGGGAAAATTATGGGAAAAGGTTGTAACAATTATAGTACGAGCTTGGAATAACGAAAATGGCAAGATTCTGCCAAAATTGGGATTTAAAAGACGTTTGAACTTCGTTTGACAGTATCTTGAACGCGTAATCGCGAATTTTAATAGAATTCTGTGTCCTCCATTTTGCAACCATGTAAAATATATGTAGTATAATCGGAATATAGTCGATCCGTAATAAATCGTCAAAGAGAAACTCGTTTCTGAGGCGATTCTGGGGAAAATTATTATTTCTGGGGGAAAATGATGGGAGAAGGTTTTAAGAATTATCGTACGAGCTTGGAATAATGCTTCGAAGGAGGGTGCACATCTCGAACGCGACGCTGAGCTTCCTGAACGGCGAGTTCGAGGTCGAGCCAGCCCACGGCGAGGACAGAGAAGAGGCACTCCAGGAGGCGGGCATAGTCACTTACTTCATAGTCCGGGCGTTGAAGCCCTTCAAGCCGGTTGCCGGCAAGTCCATGGCCTCGCTCAAGGACGCGGAGAACACCAGGAAGATGATGGAGAATAATAGAGAAGGGAAGAACAACAAAGAGGACTCGGAGGAGTTCAGGAAGAGGCTGAGGAAGGAGCTCGACAGCAAAAGTGAGAAAATTATACTCTAGAAACACTCTCTCGTGTTTCTAATTTTCAATCAATACCGTACAAACACGACTCGGTAGCCCGATTTAATTAATTTACATTTTTACGATATTTTAAATTGGATTGTCGATTAGAAACCGAGGAATTTTATTCTAATTACTGCGGTTTAAGAATACAATTTTAATTTTAATTTTAATAAGGAAATTGGAAATTGAGGTTCAGAAAATTTATTTTAATTACTGCAAGTCAAAAATTTAGTTTCAATTTCAATTTTAATAGGGAAATTGGAAATTGAGGTCCAGAAAATTTATTTTCATTACTGCAAGTCAAGAATTTAGTTTTAATTTCAATTTTAATAGGGAAATTGGAAATTGAGGTCCAGAAAATTTATTTTAATTACTGCAAGTCAAAAATTTAGTTTTAATTTCAATTTTAATAGGGAAATTGGAAATTGAGGTCCAGAAAATTTATTTTCATTACTGCAAGTCAAGAATTTAGTTTTAATTTCAATTTTAATAGGGAAATTGGAAATTGAGGTCCAGAAAATTTATTTTAATTACTGCAAGTCAAAAATTTAGTTTTAATTTCAATTTTAATAGGGAAATTGGAAATTGAGGTCCAGAAAATTTTATTTTAATTACTGGGGTTCAAGAATTCAGTTTCAATTTTAGAAATTAATATGGATCGAAGATCTATAAGGAAATTGAGGATTTCCAATTATTATTATTATTATTATTATTATTTTTAAAATTAATATGACTCAGGAGTCCATAAAGTAATTAGAAATTGGAGGTCCAGAAAATTTTGTTTCAATTATACTGTGGTTCAGGACTTCAATTTTAATTTTAAAGATTAATATAGATTAGGGATCCCTAAGAAAACTGGTCATTAGAGATCCACAAATTTTATTTTAATTAGCACAAGTCAAGAATTCAATTTTAATTTTAATTTTAATAAGGAAATTCAAAATTGAAGGTCCAAAAAATTTTGTTGCAATTATCGAGGTTCTGGAATTTAGTTTTAATTTCAAAGATTAATACAGATTAGGGATCCCTAAGGTAACTGGTCACTAGAGATCCATAAATTTTATTTTAATTACCGCAAGTCAAGAATTCAATTTTAATTTTAATTTTAATAAGGAAATTGGAAATTGAAGGCCTTGAAAATTTTGTTTCAATTATACTGTGATTCAGGAATTCAATTGTAATTTTAAAGATTAATATAAATTAGGGATCCATAAAGAGACTAGTCATTAGAGATCCATAAATGTTATTTTAATTACCGCAAGTCAAGAATTCAATTTTAATTTTAATTTTAACAAGGAAATTCAAAAATGAAGGTCCAAAAAATTTTGTTCCAATTATCGAGGTTCTGGAATTTAGTTTTAATTTCAAAGATTAATATAAATTAGAGATCCATAAATTTTATTTTAATTACCGCAAGTCAAGAATTCAATTTTAATTTTAATTTTAACAAGGAAATCCATAATTGAAGGTCCAAAAAATTGTGTTTCAATTACCGAGGTTCAAGAATTTAATTTTAATTTCAAAGATTAATATAAATTAGGGATCCATAAATAGACTGGACATCGAAGATCCATAAATTTTCTTTCAATAATTAAATTGAAGATCCAGAAAACTTATTTCAATTACGACAGTCCAAGAACTCACTTTTAATTTCGAAAATTACTATCTTTAGAGATTAGAGAGCCAAAAAGAAAAGAATGCAGCCCCTCCAAATATTTTCCTCGCATGTTCCACGATTGAAAAATGGAAATACATGTACGTACGTCTAAATTATAGCTGGGGAGGCATACCTGAAAGTACACGCACACTGGCTATCCCTGCGATTCAAGGACTCGAAGCTGGAATCCGCGTTTCACAACGCCGAAGAAGCATTCTCCCCTTTGTCATTACTCGGCGGGCCATTGGTGATGATCTGTGCTGCTCCAGTTTGGAGGTTTCAACCCTGGGGACCTTTCACGTGGGGTGGTATCGGGGTAGTGGTTCTATTCGCAGTGGTTCTCGCCGCTGCCACGTGTCTGGGCAGCGCCATCAAGGCTATGTGGCTCAGAAGAGCCCTAGCTTTACTCATGACATTCTCCCTCGGTGATTTTCTCCTCCTCGACATGGTACGTGTACCCTCTACCTTATAACAAATCGAATAGGAACAACGGGAAAAGAAAATCTACCCATTTACTCGTCAAACGTTTTCCTAGTCACACTGTGTCCTTGGAAAGAAACAACTTCGAAGCAACTAGAGTACCATTACCAGACATTCCAAATTGAAATTAAAATAGAAACACTGCGTAATAATTCGTTTAACGCGTTAAGTGCCCAGTCCGTTTTGCTTGCCGTTTCGTTCAGGCCCAAACTCGGCCGTCAAGTGGGCCAAGTCAAATGGGCCAGTGGCGGGTGAAGTGTTCGCAAAACTTGGAAATACTGTACCAATTGTTATAATAGAAATTCCCAAACATTAGGTCCAAAGATGGCGAAGAATTTAACACTAAAAATTAGCACCTTTTGATCCTAGTCTGGGCCAGTCCCCGAGCACCGGCCGGGCCCGAACGGAAAGTCTAGCGATGGTCTCTGGGGACCAATGTGGCACTTAATGCGTTAACATATCAAACGTCACGTCGGTCCCTAGGGTCACTAGACTTTCCGTTCAGGCCTCGCCGATCCGTACGGCCCAGAAGGGCCCACATGACGTCTGTAACGTGAACGGAACAGCCCGTAAAACCAGCGTGATATTTAACCTGTTAAACACTCAATTTTCCCGAATATTTTCGATTCTTCCGATTTTCCAAAAATTCGCTTCAAATTCACCCTTCTAAGATCCTTAAGAATTCCTTTCTTTCCTTCATACAGGGTAGATTTCATACTTATTCAGGATTTTTCCGTCTTCAGTGGCATGACGATTAACTTGACAAAAATCAAATGCCATTATGTGCTCCCTGTTTATCGTTTCTCCCATAACTAAATAACCGAGGATAATCTATGCCACATGGTGGCATATCACCTACTGAATTGTTATAGCCATTACAGTTCAATAGAATTTGACTAGAAAATTCAATTATACTGACATTTTCGACTAATATCCTGGTGAGCTAATTTTTTTACGTAAATAAGAGAAGAAAATCCTATTGAATTGTTATAGATACAATAAATAATAATAAATAAAATAATTAGGATCGGGAAACTCACTCTTCACCTTTTCACAGTTCAACTGTGTAGTGATCGAGGAAACCATTCCACCCCTGAACGCCAATTTAACCCTGTCGTCGAGGTGTCCTTATCCTTCTTACTACACGTACATCGGGGTGCTGACGCTGGTGGCGACCTCGATGCCGACCTACATATGCTACCTGGGCAAAGCGTACCTGATGTACGGCATCGCAGCTGTCCACTATTTCATCAACATCTGGCTCCTGGGGCCCAGACTCGACTGGGAGAAGTACGTCTCCACTCCCATCGAGCCGGAAGCAGTCCGGTCCAAGTACTCCCTATCCGTCTCTCTGTTCGTCGTGGCCACCTCGCTGGTCTTCGTGTCCAGATACGTGAGTAATCGAGCTGCAAACCTTCGACCTTTGCCCTTCGTCCACATCCACGCCCGTTGATTTTTATCGACGAATTTCGCCCCGCTCAATTAGCAGATTAAAACGTTCGTGGAATACGAACAGAAGGATGAAACGAGGCTCTTGAACGAATTCATCAAAGTCTAGGGTCCACTTGGCCCGACAGTCGAGGACGCATCCTTCACCCCCGTCTGTCGACGCTTTTTCACGAGAAGAGGGGCGCAGACGGATAGAGATTGACGGCTGAGGATCGCGTCTTGCGTTTGTCGTGAATCGAAACGAATCGGAAGCTCGTGTATCATAAGACAAATTGGCGAATTCTTTCCGGGAGATGGATAAATCAATTCTAGTTCGTGTTTGTAAATTGACAGAGGGACAAATGACGCGACATTTTCGTCGATAAATATTAAAAGCGAAATGGAAAGTATTAACCTTTCGAGCAGGCAGCTTAAAAAAAATTCACGAAAGGTTAGGTCAAGGGCGAAGTCAGCCTGTTCGATGATTCGTCGATGACACGATCGATTTGCAGGCAGAGAAGTCGAGGAGGATGCTGTACCTGCGTGGCAGACAGGTGGTGGAGCAGAGGGAAAGGGCGGCAGACATAAAGCGAAGGAACGGCACCCTCATCATCAACATCCTTCCACCACACGTGGCTGCCTATTTCCTGTCAAGGGCGAGACACCACGATGACCTGTACAGCCAGAGCTACGCGGAAGTGGGCGTTCTCTTCGCCAGTATGCCAAACTTCGCCGATTTTTACAGCGAGGAGAGCATCAATAACCAGGGCCTCGAGTGTCTCAGGTTTTTGAACGAACTCATTTCCGATTTCGATGCGGTGAGTAACTTTGACAGTTTCTACTTGTATCTTTGCAAACAGAAATCTTATGGTTCCCTCGATACGTAGGGAAAATTGCAATGTGCCGTTAACTATGATTAGTGAAATTAACTAATTTGAGATAACTCGGTTACATAATGGTACATGCTTCATTCGGCCATAGCTCTACGTTGCACGAAAATAAATACGTTTGACAGCCTAACTTTAAACGCGGAAAGAGTACGAAGAGTGAAAGGAAATTCGAAAATTTTAAGATTTGAAATACGGAATTAGTAAAATTAAGAAATTTGACATAATTCGATTGCATAATGATACTTCAGTTGTCCATACTTCTACGATACGTGAAAATAAATACATTTGACACCCTAACTTTAAACGCGGAAAGAGTAAGGAGAATTAAATGAAATTCGAAAATTTTAAGATTTCAGATAAAGAATTAGTAAAATTAAGAAATTTGACATAATTACATTACATAATTCTACGTTACATGAAAATAAATACGTTTGACACCCTAACTTTAAATGCAGAGAGAGTGCGAAGAATTAAATGAAATTCGAAAATTTTAAGATTTGAGATACGGAATTAGTAAAATTAACAAATTTGACATAATTCCATTAAATAAATCTACGTTACATGGAAGTAAATACGTTTGACACCCTAACTTTAAACGCAGAGAGAGAGAGAGAGAGAGAGAGAGAGAGTGTGCAAAGAATTAAATGAAATTTAAAAATTTCAAGATTTGAGATAAAGAATTAGTAAAATTAACAAATTTGACATAATTCCATTACATAATTCTACGTTACGCGAAAGTAAATACATTTGACACCCTAACTAAATTTTAAATTTTTAAATTTGAGACGAGGAATTTGGACAACTTCGAATTTTGACGCGTTCTATATCCCTTCAGATCCTACACCAGAGTTGACATAATTCCATTACATAATTCTACGTTACATGAAAGTAAATACGTTTGACACCCTAACTCTAAACGCAAATAGACGTAGAGTGCGAGGAATTAAATGAAAATTAAAAATTTTTAAATTTGAGACGAGGAATTTGGACAGCTTCGAATTTTGACGCGTTCTGTATCCCTTCAGATCCTGGACCAGAGTAAATTCAAGGACATCATCAAGATCAAGACGATAGGCAATCGAATTTTGACGCGTTGTGTATCCCTTCAGATCCTGGACCAGAGTAAATTCAAGGACATCATCAAGATCAAGACGATAGGCTCGACGTACATGGCAGCGTCTGGTATCACGGAGTCGGCCGAATGCGAGGACGCCCCTCGATGGGGCCACTTGTCCACACTCGTCGAGTTCGCTCTAGAGTTGAAGAAAGCGTTGTCGAGTATCAACGAGCAGAGTTTCAACCACTTTGTCCTGAAAATGGGCATCAATCACGGCCCCGTGACCGCAGGGGTGATCGGTGCCAGGAAACCTCACTACGACATCTGGGGGAACACCGTGAACGTCGCGTCTAGGATGGAGAGTACTGGGAAAGTAGGCTGCATCCAGGTAAAACATACTGAAACAGGATGACTAATGAATATTTATAGAGCTCTGTGAGCTTTAGTCATACGGTACACGGAAAGATAGTTAAATAAACGGAGCACTGCACAGGGAAATAGGCAATGGTGTTACGAGATGTTAGATGATACTAACAGAGGGAATATATTTTTATTATCGACTGCTCTCGTGCAAATAAACACTCAATTATCAATTGACCATATAGATCTACTTAATTATTTATTAATATAGTATTAATTAATTAATTAAGTAGATAGGTCTAGAAACTAGCGTTGAGATTCTTAATGACATTCAAAGAAATTATGAAGTAAATACACATTCCCATTATTAATTGGGTAGATAGATCTACTTAATTATCTATTATTACAATATTAATTAACTAATTAATTAACTAATTAATTAATTAATAAGGTAGATAGATCTAGAACCTAACGTTCAGGATACTAAGGACATTCAAAGAAATTATGAAATAAATACACAATCCCATTATTAGTTGAGCAAATAGGTCTTCTGAATTATCTATTAATACAGTATTAATTGATTAATTAATTAATTAACTAGATAGGTCTAGAACCTAGCTTTGAGGATTCTAATAACATTCAAAGAAATTATGAAATGAATACACAATCTCATTATTAATTGAGCAGATAGGTCTACTTAATTATCTATTAATACAATATTAATTAATTAGTTAATTAATTAATAAGGTAGATACATCTAGAATCTAGTGTCGAGGATTTCAATGATATTCGAAGAAATTATGAAATGAATATATAAATACACAATCCCATTATTAATTGAGCAGATAGGTCTACTTAATTATCTATTAATACAATATTAATTAACTAATTAATTAACTGATTAATTAACTAATCAATTAATTAATTAGTTAACTAATTAATTAATTAACTGATTAATTAACTAATCAATTAATTAATTAATTAACTAATTAATTAATTAATTGATTAATAATCTAGATAGATCTAGAATCTAGTGTCGAGGATTCTAATGATATTCAAAGAAATTATGAAATGAATACATGAATACACAATCCCATTATTGAGTACATAGGTTTACTTAATTATCTATTAATACAGTATTAATTGATTAAATAATTAATTAAATAGATAGGTCTAGAACCTAGCATTGAGGATTCTAATGATACTCAAAGAAATTATGACATGAATACACGATCATTATTAATTGAGCACTACTTAATAATAGATCCACCCAATAATTTATTAATATAATATTCATTAATTAAGTAGATATATAATAAGTAAACAAGTCTAGAATTTAGCGTTCAGATTTTTAATGACACTGAAATGAATAACGAAATGACTATTCCAATTTAACAAATCTAATCGCAGGTCACAGACGAGACCCGAAAAATCCTGGAGCCATTCGGCTACGGCTTCGAACAACGCGGCCTGGTGTTCGTCAAGGGCAAAGGTCAGCTACTCACGCACTACCTAGTGTCCAAGGATGGCGTGTCCTTGAACCTGGACAGCGACCTGCCGGTCGAGCCGACCCATCCGATCATCTATCAGTAGGCTAATACTCGAAGGCTCTAAAACTTCAACGCAAACTCATCCTCGACCACGAAGGAACCTTTCGTTCTCTCGATAACCCTCGAGCAGGCTGTTCGAGATGAACGAAAGAGGAGATTACCGAGGAGACGAGGCCTCGATACTCGAAATCTCGGGCTCGATTGTGGAACAGGGAAAATTTCGCGAACCTGACAGAGTTCTCCTGCCTCGAGCGAAGGATGAACGAGGTCGAAGAAGACACAGAGATCGAGAATCTTTGAAAGGAGAAAAACCGAGGACAGAGCTGGGCCAAACGGGATTTTATTCGACACGGTTTTTGTTCTTCCTTGAAAAGAAGTTCCTCCTGAAAAATCATCCTACGACGAACTTGGTCGCGTTGCGAATCGTCGAGCTTGTCGTACGAAAGAATTCTGTCGCTCGAGAGACGCCCAGAGCTGGTCCAAGGTGTCTAAAGAAGGTCAGCCACTAGAGAAAAATTCTTACCGCTGTCACAACCGTGGTCTACTGCTGATATCGATTATCGTTCGTTGGAGATGAAGAACAGGGTACAAATCGAAGAAACAAGTAGGTTTAGGACGACACTTGAAAGATCTCACAACTGCGAGCGAAACTTATTACGAAATATTAAAACAAATCTCGAACATCGTACTAAAAATTCTCTTCTCACTGTCAACATCGTGGATCGTCTTAGCTAGTGCTAGGCTTTCAAAGGAGTCCTATTTTACGTAGAACTGTGGATCTGTAAAGGAAAAAGAAAAAAGAAAAAAAAAGAAAAAAAGCGAAAAAAAATGGAAAAAATAGAAAAATAGGGAACGTCGTTTGGTAGTAGGCTGGTTTCGAGCAAATCGATTCAACGTGGCGCAAAATTCACATTCAAATCTCCCGCGCGGTGGTTATGAAAAATGTCGAAACGGAATACCGCGAACCGTGATCGAGGAATCCAGTCGAATCGTGCATATCTAGGATAAGTATAGATGAGTGTGAGAGAAAGAAAATGGTGTCTAGTCGAAAATCGATCGATCCTCGTCACTCTAGAATCGATATGTAACTTAAGAAAGTGTCTAGCTCGTAATCGTTGTGGTAGATACGCTGATACGGTTCTCGTAATCGTCACTCTATTTTTCTAGATCCCGCGACGACGCCATTTAATTCACGCGGTACCAGCGCGGACGGTCAATTAGTGGTAGGTCTTTTTCCTCACGTGGCTCCCGAACAATCGCCGTTTCTTCTCGATAAACGTTCTCTCGATCATCGGAATCATCGACTATGTGCTTTCCTACGATTTCGATACGAATCGTCGTAATACGTCAAAAAATTAACCACGAGTGATTTACATAAAGAAGATGGCGGTACTCGTAAGTCTCGGTGGCCGAGCGCGTAGCGTTCTGGATTGCCACCCAAAGGGACCTAGGTTCGATTCCCGAACATATAAAAGTAATTTTTTCGGACGTTTTCCTCGAGAAATTTGAAGTCTAATCGTTGTTAATAAGTTGATCGTCGATATAAATTTAAATTAATTAAATTCCGTGTTTCTCTGCGGTGTTAATTGTTACGATAATTCAATTACCGAGCACTTATCAATTGATCAAGATTTATAAAAACTCGTTTAAGGGTGAAAATTATACGCGTGTAATTTAAACAGTAAAAGTATAATTGAATCGCCAGGTACTTTACAATTGCTCTATGGTAAAAACTGCAATCGATGTGTAGGTAATTAAATACGATCTATACTCGAAACAAAAGGGGGGGTTACATTCCAAATATCGAAAATTGAAAGTAAAGGAATTGTTCATATATTGTAAAAAAAAAAATTTCGTAGATCTAACAAAAAAAAATACTTCGTCTGTATTTGGAGCTTTGTTCTCATAGAATTCTAAAAAATGTTATAAAAAGGATAAAAAGTATTTAAAAAAAAAAAGAAAAATGGAAAATTGAAAGAAACGCGTTAAAAATATGTGCGTGTTGAATTTTCAACATCGTGTGTCGAAACTCGGAAATCTCAACGAAACGAACACGTCGGAAGTACTATAAGCACCGTAATCCGAGTATAAAGGAAAGAGATACGAGGAAAAGCTGTGCAACTCGAATGTATAAAAGCTGTGTTGTTAAATTTAAGCACCATCGAATCGAAGGAATGCTTTTGCATGTGTTTTAACAGCTTGTTACGAAACGAATCTATTACGACCACGTGCAAAATATTCTCATGTTCGAACTACGAATACCTATTTAGTAATTGTCTTATTAGGACAATCGATAAACAGTCTCTATAGTTTCGATTACTCTATTTTTCTGCGAGCAGAGTCGTCGATTTGTACGAGTAAAGGAGCATAGACCCGATTCACTTCTAAACGTACAAGGCATTTCATCAAGTCCCCGGCATTACTCGCTATTAAACGACTTCTGAGATCAAAATAAGGCAATGTGAAACATCTTTCGGTTCGAGATTAGGTCTTAGGTCTTAGATTCGTTTATTTTTCTTTTTCACTTTTTTTCAACGATCGTTTCCCGAATTCGTCTTATTTTGTGCTCAAGTATCGTTTAGTCGTAATTGTTACGGACTTCGTGAAACATCTGGTATCGTGTCGTCCTGGTAGGATGATTCCACGGGATCGAAGACTATATGCTCGAACACGATCACCGATAATAATAATTTATTTTTCTACAGTTTCAGTCGCCGAGTTAATAGACCAAAATGACTCGAGTACGTACAACGCACACGACTTAACAATGGCAGGGAACGAGGTTGGGATTTAATCCTTTCGTCAGCAGTCATTCGAGACCTGATGTAACTCAAGCTTTCAAACAAGCTTCGATCAAATCGTTCAGATATTATAAGCGTAGAACGAATAAAAATTCGTATTAGCGTGGTGATTTTTAACCATATTAACTGATCCAAATTCTAAAGCCAAGATGTCGATATTGCTTTTTTATAACAGGTTCCTTTTTCTAACGACGCTCATAGCTCGTTAGTGCGATACGAAAGGATTAACGAAACGAATGGAGTGGGGGAGTAACGATGAGATAGAGAGAGAGAAAGAGAGAGAGAGAGAGAACAGTGGGTGTGACTAAGAAAACGAGAAAGCACGGCCTAAGCGCGATGACAGTGGTCAGACCTGGCAGAAGTAGCGATAGAGAAAACGAAATGGAGGATCGAAGCAAACCCTTCCGAAAGATACTCCAAACATTTCCGAAACTTCCTCATTTATATTTTGAAATCGCAAAGAGTCATTTCTCAGGCTACCTTAAGTTGCATCTACATTGAAAAGTGTCAAACACGGTATCAAATTAGGGATCGTCCTATGCCACGATGGAAAGACGTCTTTCCTTTCGATGAACTCTCAGAATCGCACAAAAATGAAACGAAAAGGGCGATCACTGAATCTCGAATTATTTCCACTGTTCGCGTACTTCCAGTTGATATCTGCGCTTCACACAGTCCACACGCTACATCTCTCTGCGTACATACACACATACACGAAACACAGGCACAGAAAGGGGGATAGAGAATGCGGGAAACGGGAGGGGGACACACCCGACTAAAAGGCGGTATTGTAAAGTAGCAATAAAGGAAATTTTGTGTATATATATATAAAGAGAGAAGACGGGTCGATGGAACAAAACGGAAGTAACGAACGACCCGGCTGAATGCGTGTATAGCCGTGTAAGAAGAATTATATCACTGTAGATATATTAGCACCATAGATGTGAGACTTCGAAGAGGGAACACTCGTTGTAAACTTTCAAAGTATACTTCTTCAGACTGGGGATACGCCGGGGACTCGTGCGAGTCGAATGGAATCACGCGACTGTAAAATAATAAAGGCTTCTTCGCCGATCTAAACCGATTGTTTCCATGATTTTTTCCATCTTATTCCAATAAGTGAAATTGTGATCGATCGAGATTTTATAATGCGTAGTTTGGTTTAATTTGTTTAATTTGTTATTTAATTTATTTGAATTTAATTTGCTACAAAAAATGAAGTGTACCTATCACGAGGCTTAATAAATATTACTTGTTATTGAATTAAGTCAATTTTAATTATAATATCAGATAGTTAATATATATATATTAAAAATTAAACACTGAAAAATTTCTCTAGCAGCTTCAGTTACCCCTAGTGTCCTCTGTCGTCACCAAACAGAAATAATGCGATTTGTTTTTGTTTTTTTAGTTAGCAATACGAAGTGAATTATGTTTACTTGTTTACAAAATTTGTTAGGGTAAGTTTGAATCACTTTTTGAATTGACAAATGTAATATGTTGTTTGTAAAAGTGTTAGGTTAGAAATGTCATTTGTACGTTGAGAGTTTTAGGTTAGCCTGGGAAAAAGAAGGTTGTAATATGGACTGGGTTAATTCATATTACAACCACACGTAATTCAGTTCTTTTCTTTCTCTTTTGTGTGTTTCTAAGCGGCTCACTGTGCCAAGGAAGGAACTAGGGAACGAAAGTAGAGGTTTACGGCAGAATTGGCATTGTACGAAGAAGAAAAATATTAATGAAGTTGTTCACTATTTTCAAGTACCTGAAACAACATTATGAAGAAAATTGAAATCCAATCTTGATCCTGATATGTTAGCTTATTAAAAATTAGGGAGAAAGTCTATATTTCTTTCAGAACTAGAGAAAAAATTACTGCAAGATTGTCTACTCGTGCAAAATGAATTCTATGGGATTACTTGTAATGATATTTGACATATTGCATATCAAGTGGTAATAAAAGAAGCATTGTGAATTTTCTTAATCTTTTAGAACAATCTATTGTAAAACAAACCTCCAAAAAGAACAATGCTATGTGCACCAATGTATGACACGTTACGAATGGATCCATTCCTTGCATGCTAAATGTGATAGTGATACTTATATTTGTATCTATTGCCAACATTCTTAAGACTTATTTTAACAGGGATATCAAATTGTACATTCAATTTGATTAAAAAACAATAATTTCTTTAAAAATATTCTTACAATTATTCCATTTTTTCTGTTATTTATTTTCTGTTCTCATTTTTAAATTTCCAAGTGTTTCTTACTCTAAATAATTATAAAATTTATATGTAATTACTATAAATATGAAGAAAAATACAAAATCTATTAAAAGAATTTACTATTTGTCATGTTTTCTTACTTTTTCATCTCCAATCCATCTTACCATCCAATTTTGTCAAACCAAATTGTGTTTTCCTGAAAAATAAAAGTGTGGTCCATATTTCTGCCTTCCCTCCCATAAATGGGTCTTAAATATATACTATAAAATGGCCGTTATGGGCCTGATGAAAATAAAAGGATTAATTTTCTTTTGAGTTCTCCAAGACTTTCGAAGTTACGCTTTTAATATCACTAATCGTCACGACGCAATATAGTTAAAAGCTCAATAAAATGGCGGAGGATTTGAAACCCGATACTCCCTAAATGAATTTACCAGCACACGTAGAAAGGTATGCTATCTTGATAAATTTTAATATCAGCTCGTATGAATATTCATTTAGCATTTATTTAAACACTTTGTATTAAAAAAAGAAAAGCAAACGATTTCATACTTCATTCAGCAACTGCTCTTTCACTGATTACTATGATAATGAGAAACGCAAATGCGAAGAAAAACGGAAGCAAATGGACGCAAGAAAATCGGGCGAAGTTTGCTTGGAGGAGTGGGAATTATTCAGAGGATTATTGGAAAAAACCTTTATTCAGAATCTTACTTTTGAACAAATTCGAAAGTTTTGTACAGTACGAAGCGATTGATCGGCGGAAGGTGAGAAATAATTCAACAGCTCCCTCTCGAGGAGGGATTCTTTCCGGTATCGGAACGGAAACGGTTACAGCGGCTATATTGATTTTACATTTACGCTCTACGACGACAAAAACCGTGATCTTGCTGTGGCAAACCAAATTATTTACTTCGTTTACTCCGATCCCAATTTTTCCTCAAGTTGCTTCGTGAAAAAATACCTTGCCTCGAAGATTCGCCTGATTCGTCACTATCTCCAACGTCGGGACTTTTAGTCAAGGTAAAAACAATTCCCTCTCTTTTCCCCTGCTTCGTAGCACGTTATAGATAGCTGTGTGTGTGTACACTTTGAATCTTTTACATTAAAAAAGAAACGACCACAGCGCGGCATCGTTTTCTCTGCATCGTGACAAATCGTCGAGGATTTACCTTAGAAACTTCGTTGCTTAATATACAACACAACGTCGAAGAATCGAAGGCGTTCCTTCGTTAATAATTATATACGCACACGTACGCTCGCAGTGTGCACATGTATATACAAATATTGAAAGTACGTTTCGCGAGTTACCATGTGCAAAGTGTCGACGGTATGCGGCCCGGAAAAATCTCACTCTCGACGTTTCTTCTCGAGGCGTGGCCAAAATTATGCGTAATCAGGCAAATCGATATCGAATTATGAACGAATCACGTTTGATTACACGTTGCACGGCGAGAAGCACGATTTTACACGGAAGGTGGAGCAGATAATGTCACGGATATATCGAACTGAACTTTGCGTCAGGCGAAATCAGTGTCACAGCGATGGAGAAAAATAATTGCGAAAAAGCACGCTTCGATGGAACGCGAGAAGACACATTTCGAAATTTTATACCGAGTCGCTTTCAATCCTTGGCATACCAAAATGAAGACGGAAAATATCTATTATTATATAAATATAAAAATAATTTACGAAACACGCGGTATATGCTTCGTAATTTTGTTACGAATATTACGAAACTTTATTGCAAGCCGCAATTTTTTAAGCAAAAAGCAGTGTGGGCTTCTTTATTTATAGAATTAACGATTGAATCGCCAATGTACAAATGTGGGGTATTTTTACGGTTCGAAAGTGAGTGCATGGGAACACTTGGGCGTTCCACATAGACGAGGGACGTAAGTAGACCTCGAAGGACAAGTATCCCTACGCAAATTAATTAAATCATCGTTTGATTCTAAATATTAAGAAATATAAATGATTTTTTAATAAAGATAAATTAATATATTTCTTATTTAAAATATCAATAATTAAATAAATAGTAAAACAATAATTATTATTATATATGAAAGAAAATTTGTAAATAAATTACCTGATAGTAATATAGTAAATTATAGTAAATACCTTATAGCAAATTACCCGAATAAGAAGTATTTGAATCTTCAAAAAAAATATATTTCCTGTTGAAATTTTTAATATTTCACACTTTAACCCTTTGCACTCGACGATCTTTCGGCTAGAAAAGAGTAGAAATTCAAAGATTCTCTACTAAAAAACTGACGATACTTTTTTGAGCAGTAAATAAAGAATTGCATAATAACAAAATTGTAGAATTATTTGACTTCGATACTTCGCACACTGTTACATTACACTAAATTTGATATATTAATTAATATCGAGCTTCCAAATTTTATGAAATGGTGACTGAAGCTCACCTCTCGAGTGCAAAGGGTTAATACCTTAAAGTAACACACTTTAATACCTTATTCTTTCTAATTTAGAACGCTTCGCGTTATCAGCAATATTTGGATCAAAATGGGCATCGATTTGAACATTGATGAATGTTCTGACTAAACAAATTCTACACCTGTCTTCTTTAATTTGTACTTTTAATCTGTAATCCATCTAAATATATGCTATTTTTATAATCACGTACAGTGTGTATACGTATTTCTGGGACACCCTGTATTACGTATTTTTAACGAACGAAACTAACAGCCTCATCTCGAAAACACGAAGAAAACCATGTGTATAGATCTTCAAAGATTTTTCTTAACGAAGATCGTCGATGACTCCAGCTTGGTATGCCAAGATAGCGAAGATTACTCGACCAGGCAGCCACACCATGACATTTACCTCACGAGACTGGATCATCATGTCGACAGGTCAGCGATCGCATCCTCGATCAGCTCGCGCGTCGATCGCATCGATCACAATCCTCGAGTTTCGAACTCTCCGCGATTCTCTTAAAATTACAGTCTAAATATCGGAGCGATTGTCATCGGGATAGAATCGTGTAAAGCACTTGAAGAGTCACGGATTTTCATCCAATTAAACGTTGCTCGACGTACCGCGACAGGTTTCTGCACGCGGACAAGGCTCTGAAGATCGCGAGATCACACGAGACTCGATACGGGAAGAATCGTGGGGAAATTTTCCAATCTACTCGTCCCACGAGGCGTATCTATTACCCGAAAGAGAAGACTGCTCTGAGAGAACGGGACGAGCGTAATACACGCACGCACAGTCGCGTTGCGTACGCGCCATAGTGCCCTGTCCGCATGAAAATGCCGCAGCGACGATAAATTTCCGATCATCGATCTCCTAACGCCGTTTCCCCGGTAAAAATGCTCGTTAACTTCTCAACGCAGAACCGAGCTTTGCTTTCCCTCTGTTAGCCTCTTGAAAATTCCCCAGGCCCTGAACTCGCATGTTTCACGCGCGTGCACGATCGAAACAATCCGCTTCCGAGTCTACCGTCTGTCAACAAGCTATTTTCAACCAACGCGTCACGTTCCTCCCAGCAGGCAGGTGCTCACGTTTCCTCCCCTGTCGCCTTTCACAGACCCAGCAACCCCTGTGGAACTACGTTCGAACGGAGTCACGTGGAGACTTTTACTCTACCCTAACCTGACTTCTGAGATCCTCGGAAAAGGGACAGCACAGCTTGCGTCATACCGGGTGACGACAGATCACCTGGACAGTCAGTCTGGGACGATCTTCTGCGAGATTGCGAAGCGGATCAGCAAGACCAGTTCGTCAGTCATTCGTCTGGAGACCGGTCTCTCGAACTAGGCCCCTCCACGAGTGTCAAGGCAAGGACTCGCCTTGTTCTCTGAACTCTGTCATAGGCTCGAGCACTCGAGTACTCCTGTGACTTCTTCGAGGACAGACAGGCCGCGAGTTGGCCGCAGATAGCCTGAACTCATTGCCAAAGGAATCACTGGTCAAAGGCGTCACTGGTGTCCGGTCGATCGTTCTCCTGCGAGGAGCCAGCCGGCCGATCGGGCACCAGCAGCCATCCTCACGTCCTCACGAACTTGTACACCACACCGAACACCAGCACGCTGACCAGGACCAATACCAGAGCTGTCACCACCTTCGCGAACGCGTTCAGTCCGCTTTCCGTGTGCTGCTGCGGCCTCCTGGTAGGCACACTCTGCTTAGAGGCCAGACCTCTGGCCAACGCCGGGAATGCCAAGCTCTGAGTGAAGGTTAGCTTGTGCAGAGACTCCGATAACGAGTAGGGACCCACGGAACCACGGGCTGCTGCCCTCAGCAGAGCGTATTCCAGGTCCAGAGCGTCGAACATGCTGTACCTGTTGATCGAAAGAGGAACAGCTCGTAGTGCGGACTGTAATGACAACTGTGGTGACAAAGACTCTCTGATTGCGACGGGACGTTAGATTTTAGGGATTTATTTCGTTTTGCAATTCGATCTTTCAGAATCAAGACTATCTAGGTGTTGAAATAGCTATTTAGGTGTTTCGTAAGATCGCAACTAGCGCAGATGTCAACTAGCGCAAAGAAAGTTGAGACTGCCACAGGAGAATTATGACAGATCGTAGTTCTATGATTATGGAAAACGGAAAGGAGGCCTGACCGAGGCAGTCGTTAATGTACCGAAGCTTTCTTGGCAGGTCTATAGCACCGACTTAGGTTTCACCGAGGCCTGGGATAATTTATCGCAAAGGGTATCTTAGCGGGCAGATTTAATGTCCAGATTAGGTACTTGTATTTCAAACCCCCGCATCTGATGGTTGACCGGGACTAAACGACCCTTCGCTCCTTCGTATTACACGCGTCGTTACAGGTCAGCGGTTCCATTGTCAAACGATCAGCAGGATAAGTGTCCTGTATTCGGCCAAGATAGCTACACCGAATTCCTCGAGCAAGTTGCCAAGATGTCGCCGAGACACTCGAGCGAAATCGAGTCAAAGTCGGCCTGTCGGATCGATTCGGTGAAGGTCCCACCCTTGAAAGTTCAGGGTTGGAAGGGTACGAGGGGAGCGCGACAGAGTGGCGAGGAAATCGCGGCGAAATCGCGGCGATTTCCGACGTCGCGAGAGGAAAGCAACGGCCGAATGATTTGGATACCACGGCCGCGATTAATATCTCCGGATGCATAAATGAAAAGGAGAGCGGTAACCGCACGTGTTCGTATTTGCATGGTGCCAGGGTCGCGCCTTGACACGAGTCAAGATCGACGTCAGGCCGTATCAGCCCGGGGGATTATTTCCAGCCCAGTCCTCCCGGTAATTTCACGGATCGGGAACAGACATGGCCTGGGTTCCCTGGCTTTTATAAGATCCTCGGGCTTCTCGAGCCGAGCGATCGTTGATATCAACTTATCTCGAGGTCCAGATACTTCGAGCAGTGAGATGAAGAGGCGTCCGTCTGCGCTCGGGAGATAGTTAACCCGTCGATCGGGTCGATATTCGATAGCAAATTCAACGAGAACTGCCAATTTTAAAATAGTACGATAATACCAATAATATTGGACTAAAGATGATGATACTTCTCTTCAGAAGTATCAAATATGCCAGATCTATCGTTAATCTGGCATTTAACTAGGAAATAAATTTTTCCGACAACACGAGTTCAGCGGGGATGTAGATACAGTCGGATTTGTTTGACCACTGGGCTAATCCAATGTGAAATAAATATCATAACGTATTTAGAGATTCGTGATAGTACACCGGGGATCGCGTATATCGAGGTCAGCGGTATGTACGTTTCCGACGAAGGGGTGGAATTATCTACCCCTTGCATCGCCAGTTCCGTGGAGTTCGCAGCGATAAATTCAACAGGGGCGTTTACTGCTATGGGATACGATAGATGGACGTGAGAGTGGTCACAGATGATAAAGCGGCGAGAAATGATCGGACAAAGTAGAATTAAATTGGAGAAAAGGGGATTCCATTATCTGTACTTTCATAACCTCAAACTGGGATGTCGCGCTCTGACGAGCAGTCCGCGAACTAACCTGCTGCTGCGCCTCCTGTCTTGCGAGTGCATCTGGGCATTCACCGAGCTGGGCATGGAGCGTAGACTGCTGGTGGTGGAACTCGAGGGACTGGGCGGAAGCGGTGGTTCCTCGTCGATGGAGGTCCTGTCTGGCGTCGGTGGACTCTTAACCCCGGAGTTGAGGTGATTGTGATGCAAATGGTGCAGCTGCAGTCGAGCGTGGTCCGGATGGAGTAGACTGGCGCGTCGGGACTGCTGAGGCGTGGTTGCCGGGCTAGTGCTGGCTACTCCGCACGGAGACGGCGACGCCTTTGACCACAATCGTGCAAAATTGTTACTAGTCACACCAGCTCTGACTACCTTTTACTATCGTCGCAAACGTTCGTCAAGAGATCATAGAACCCGATCGTTGCAACCTTTTCCCGGCTAACAATTGTCAATCTATTAACTTCGGTGGTCATTGGCAGAGAGTAGGTTAGACGACTGGATAATTCCGGGATTCTACAATTCCGCAGGCTGGCAATTTGCATAATCGAATTCTACGACTGTCTCGCTAAAGAATCTGGCAAAATAGCTGCTTGACGTTAGCAAACTCATTCAGTGGCTTTTAAATCTTGCAATCTACCGGGGATTGCGCCACCCGGTTCTACCATTCGAGAAGAATCACTTTCTAATTCTACGATAACTAATATCGCCGTGGAATGTTCGTCGTTAGATTTACATGGAGGATCCTAAAGCTAAAAGGGACAGGTTGTCTTACGAGACAGTCTGATCACTATGGTGTCAAAGTGGTGCATAGTTCGGCAATTAGAAAGCTCCTGGTACTCGGGTTACCTGTATGGACTCGATGCCACTGTCGTTCACGTTCTCCTGGACATCCGGGAACACGAATGCCTGTGCCTGTCCATCGGCCTCGCCCCTTGGTGAATCGCTCGGCCATACTTGCAGCAGAGGAAGTCCGCCACGGGCCTCTGTGCAAACTTCCGCGACCACGTCGTTGCTCTGCTCACCCGTACTCAGGCACAACCGGCCCAGCTCTCTCAGTGGCTTCTGTTTAACAAGGCACCAACCATTTATCCAATCATTTATCCTCCACTTTCACCCCCTTAACTCCTACGATTTAAGTTCCGATGGCGCGTGTCATAATCAACAGCGTGGAGCCATTTTGTCCGAACATGATCGAGAGTGACACCTAACTGGGACGGAAAGACATCGACGAAAATTAACCACCAGCCTGACCCTTGTTTACGTTGAGCTTTCACCCGTGATACTCGTGTTTGGCCCCATACCACGAGTCTCACACGATATTGTAGATGACAGGGTTTACCCCACGTGATAACCGGTGATTGCCAAATTTCCAAACTAGGAATCTTAATTTTTTAATTAAATTCTAGACATAAGATTGTCGATTAAAGCTTCCTATCTATGTAGAAACTGGCTCGTTGAGCTAATTGATGTATTTGCAAAAATACTATGTGACGATTAATTTCAGATATTATTGTGTTTAACTGTCAACTATCTAACTGTCAACTTGAGTTGGATTAATACTTGTTGCCAACGGTTCACAATTATACTTTACAGAATTCAGAGTTATATGTATACATATAATCTGTGATGATGTACTCAGTAGTGTGTTGACAGTTGTTAATATCTCTAGAGATAATGGATCGGTCTTTTGTCATTCTAGAATTGCTATAGACTTTACATCATCTGTAATCAGATTAATGAAACGGATACTGTGATCTTTTGATAGCTATACTCAGTCCTGTATAGACATATGCCAATGTCTCCATCGACAATTGCTGTACCCATTGATCATTCTACAATTGCTGAAGAAATTAGACGATCAGAAAACAGATTAATTCAATCGCTATAGTATGGTGTAGTTGACTATTTTCGGTACTGTATCGTCATTTGTTAATATCATTAACATATTATTAATATATGTACACAGGTTGACAGCGCATGATACAGATTGAACCAGGTAAATCACTCTGATAAGGTAAATTCTGCACACACAAATACATGTACACATTGATTATGTTAATGACGTAAATAGTACATAGGAGAAACCACAAATATACCGAATATAACCATTCGCTGCAACAATGACACTGCAATGCACTGTCTCAGCGTTACAAATGAATTGACTTAACCTAACTTCTATTAACGAATAAGCTAACGTCTGCCAAACTTTAAGACCATCTCTTTCACCATAAGTGAAGCAAATCGAAATACAGAGCCACAAAGAAAGCGATAATCATGCATGTGTCGTGGTAATAATCGAAACACAAAGTCACAAAGAATAATCCTCGCTGTTCCGCGGTATCCATCTTCATCGATCAAAGCGTGCCAGTCTAAAATGGCGCCGAGTACCTGGGAACCAACTCTGTCTGGCATAAGCATATCCCAGTTGCTGATAACAGCGTCCTCGAGCATTGTGTCAGACGCACGCACACGAACGCATTATGCACGTAGCATCAGGTGACGTGGAGGCTGTCACCGGTTCCAATTGATTCGGGTCTGCGCGAAAACGCTTGCGGAAATTTCAG